>NC_069504.1:758156914-758456914 GCF_027579735.1 Bombina bombina
AAAAATTATGTTTCAGCCCATATTTTCAACATTTTGGCTACAAAGTCATATTTCTTCATTTCCTAATGTTGCCCAAATGTTGAAAAGTAAGGAAATGAAGAAATAAGGTGTAAAACATTATTTTGTAGCTGAAATGTGGAATTTGAGTGAAAAATGATGAAAATTATGTTTCAGCCCATATTTTCAACATTTTGGCTACAAAGTCATATTTCTTCATTTCCTAATGTTGCCCAAATGTTGAAAAGTAAGGAAATGAAGAAATAAGGTGTAAAACATTATTTTGTAGCTGAAATGTGGAATTTGAGTGAAAAATGATGAAAATTATGTTTCAGCCCATATTTTCAACATTTTGGCTACAAAGTCATATTTCTTCATTTCCTAATGTTGCCCAAATGTTGAAAAGTAAGGAAATGAAGAAATAAGGTGTAAAACATTATTTTGTAGCTGAAATGTGGAATTTGAGTG
Source organism: Bombina bombina (assembly GCF_027579735.1). Classification (NCBI taxonomy): domain Eukaryota; kingdom Metazoa; phylum Chordata; class Amphibia; order Anura; family Bombinatoridae; genus Bombina; species Bombina bombina. Next base: position 758,157,380 of record NC_069504.1, read on the forward strand.
AAAAATGATGAAAATTATGTTTCAGCCCATATTTTCAACATTTTGGCTACAAAGTCATATTTCTTCATTTCCTAATGTTGCCCAAATGTTGAAAAGTAAGGAAATGAAGAAATAAGGTGTAAAACATTATTTTGTAGCTGAAATGTGGAATTTGAGTGAAAAATGATGAAAATTATGTTTCAGCCCATATTTTCAACATTTTGGCTACAAAGTCATATTTCTTCATTTCCTAATGTTGCCCAAATGTTGAAAAGTAAGGAAATGAAGAAATAAGGTGTAAAACATTATTTTGTAGCTGAAATGTGGAATTTGAGTGAAAAATGATGAAAATTATGTTTCAGCCCATATTTTCAACATTTTGGCTACAAAGTCATATTTCTTCATTTCCTAATGTTGCCCAAATGTTGAAAAGTAAGGAAATGAAGAAATAAGGTGTAAAACATTATTTTGTAGCTGAAATGTGGAATTTGAGTGAAAAATGATGAAAATTATGTTTCAGCCCATATTTTCAACATTTTGGCTACAAAGTCATATTTCTTCATTTCCTAATGTTGCCCAAATGTTGAAAAGTAAGGAAATGAAGAAATAAGGTGTAAAACATTATTTTGTAGCTGAAATGTGGAATTTGAGTGAAAAATGATGAAAATTATGTTTCAGCCCATATTTTCAACATTTTGGCTACAAAGTCATATTTCTTCATTTCCTAATGTTGCCCAAATGTTGAAAAGTAAGGAAATGAAGAAATAAGGTGTAAAACATTATTTTGTAGCTGAAATGTGGAATTTGAGTGAAAAATGATGAAAATTATGTTTCAGCCCATATTTTCAACATTTTGGCTACAAAGTCATATTTCTTCATTTCCTAATGTTGCCCAAATGTTGAAAAGTAAGGAAATGAAGAAATAAGGTGTAAAACATTATTTTGTAGCTGAAATGTGGAATTTGAGTGAAAAATGATGAAAATTATGTTTCAGCCCATATTTTCAACATTTTGGCTACAAAGTCATATTTCTTCATTTCCTAATGTTGCCCAAATGTTGAAAAGTAAGGAAATGAAGAAATAAGGTGTAAAACATTATTTTGTAGCTGAAATGTGGAATTTGAGTGAAAAATGATGAAAATTATGTTTCAGCCCATATTTTCAACATTTTGGCTACAAAGTCATATTTCTTCATTTCCTAATGTTGCCCAAATGTTGAAAAGTAAGGAAATGAAGAAATAAGGTGTAAAACATTATTTTGTAGCTGAAATGTGGAATTTGAGTGAAAAATGATGAAAATTATGTTTCAGCCCATATTTTCAACATTTTGGCTACAAAGTCATATTTCTTCATTTCCTAATGTTGTCCAAATGTTGAAAAGTAAGGAAATGAAGAAATAAGGTGTAAAACATTATTTTGTAGCTGAAATGTGGAATTTGAGTGAAAAATTATGAAAATTATGTTTCAGCCCATATTTTCAACATTTTGGCTACAAAGTCATATTTCTTCATTTCCTAATGTTGCCCAAATGTTGAAAAGTAAGGAAATGAAGAAATAAGGTGTAAAACATTATTTTGTAGCTGAAATGTGGAATTTGAGTGAAAAATGATGAAAATGATGTTTCAGCCCATATTTTCAACATTTTGGCTACAAAGTCATATTTCTTCATTTCCTAATGTTGCCCAAATGTTGAAAAGTAAGGAAATGAAGAAATAAGGTGTAAAACATTATTTTGTAGCTGAAATGTGGAATTTGAGTGAAAAATGATGAAAATGACGTTTTAGCCCATATTTTCAACATTTTGGCTACAAAGTCATATTTCTTCATTTCCTAATGTTGCCCAAATGTTGAAAAGTAAGGAAATGAAGAAATAAGGTGTAAAACATTATTTTGTAGCTGAAATGTGGAATTTGAGTGAAAAATGATGAAAATTATGTTTCAGCCCATATTTTCAACATTTTGGCTACAAAGTCATATTTCTTCATTTCCTAATGTTGCCCAAATGTTGAAAAGTAAGGAAATGAAGAAATAAGGTGTAAAACATTATTTTGTAGCTGAAATGTGGAATTTGAGTGAAAAATGATGAAACTGATGTTTCAGCCCATATTTTCAACATTTTGGCTACAAAGTCATATTTCTTCATTTCCTAATGTTGCCCAAATGTTGAAAAGTAAGGAAATGAAGAAATAAGGTGTAAAACATTATTTTGTAGCTGAAATGTGGAATTTGAGTGAAAAATGATGAAAATTATGTTTCAGCCCATATTTTCAACATTTTGGCTACAAAGTCATATTTCTTCATTTCCTAATGTTGCCCAAATGTTGAAAAGTAAGGAAATGAAGAAATAAGGTGTAAAACATTATTTTGTAGCTGAAATGTGGAATTTGAGTGAAAAATGATGAAAATGACGTTTTAGCCCATATTTTCAACATTTTGGCTACAAAGTCATATTTCTTCATTTCCTAATGTTGCCCAAATGTTGAAAAGTAAGGAAATGAAGAAATAAGGTGTAAAACATTATTTTGTAGCTGAAATGTGGAATTTGAGTGAAAAATGATGAAAATTATGTTTCAGCCCATATTTTCAACATTTTGGCTACAAAGTCATATTTCTTCATTTCCTAATGTTGCCCAAATGTTGAAAAGTAAGGAAATGAAGAAATAAGGTGTAAAACATTATTTTGTAGCTGAAATGTGGAATTTGAGTGAAAAATGATGAAAATTATGTTTCAGCCCATATTTTCAACATTTTGGCTACAAAGTCATATTTCTTCATTTCCTAATGTTGCCCAAATGTTGAAAAGTAAGGAAATGAAGAAATAAGGTGTAAAACATTATTTTGTAGCTGAAATGTGGAATTTGAGTGAAAAATGATGAAAATTATGTTTCAGCCCATATTTTCAACATTTTGGCTACAAAGTCATATTTCTTCATTTCCTAATGTTGCCCAAATGTTGAAAAGTAAGGAAATGAAGAAATAAGGTGTAAAACATTATTTTGTAGCTGAAATGTGGAATTTGAGTGAAAAATGATGAAAATTATGTTTCAGCCCATATTTTCAACATTTTGGCTACAAAGTCATATTTCTTCATTTCCTAATGTTGCCCAAATGTTGAAAAGTAAGGAAATGAAGAAATAAGGTGTAAAACATTATTTTGTAGCTGAAATGTGGAATTTGAGTGAAAAATGATGAAAATGATGTTTCAGCCCATATTTTCAACATTTTGGCTACAAAGTCATATTTCTTCATTTCCTAATGTTGCCCAAATGTTGAAAAGTAAGGAAATGAAGAAATAAGGTGTAAAACATTATTTTGTAGCTGAAATGTGGAATTTGAGTGAAAAATGATGAAAATTATGTTTCAGCCCATATTTTCAACATTTTGGCTACAAAGTCATATTTCTTCATTTCCTAATGTTGCCCAAATGTTGAAAAGTAAGGAAATGAAGAAATAAGGTGTAAAACATTATTTTGTAGCTGAAATGTGGAATTTGAGTGAAAAATGATGAAAATTATGTTTCAGCCCATATTTTCAACATTTTGGCTACAAAGTCATATTTCTTCATTTGCTAATGTTGCCCAAATGTTGAAAAGTAAGGAAATGAAGAAATAAGGTGTAAAACATTATTTTGTAGCTGAAATGTGGAATTTGAGTGAAAAATGATGAAAATTACGTTTTAGCCCATATTTTCAACATTTTGGCTACAAAGTCATATTTCTTCATTTCCTAATGTTGTCCAAATGTTGAAAAGTAAGGAAATGAAGAAATAAGGTGTAAAACATTATTTTGTAGCTGAAATGTGGAATTTGAGTGAAAAATTATGAAACTTATGTTTCAGCCCATATTTTCAACATTTTGGCTACAAAGTCATATTTCTTCATTTCCTAATGTTGCCCAAATGTTGAAAAGTAAGGAAATGAAGAAATAAGGTGTAAAACATTATTTTGTAGCTGAAATGTGGAATTTGAGTGAAAAATGATGAAACTGATGTTTCAGCCCATATTTTCAACATTTTGGCTACAAAGTCATATTTCTTCATTTCCTAATGTTGCCCAAATGTTGAAAAGTAAGGAAATGAAGAAATAAGGTGTAAAACATTATTTTGTAGCTGAAATGTGGAATTTGAGTGAAAAATGATGAAAATTATGTTTCAGCCCATATTTTCAACATTTTGGCTACAAAGTCATATTTCTTCATTTCCTAATGTTGCCCAAATGTTGAAAAGTAAGGAAATGAAGAAATAAGGTGTAAAACATTATTTTGTAGCTGAAATGTGGAATTTGAGTGAAAAATGATGAAAATGACGTTTTCAGCCCATATTTTCAACATTTTGGCTACAAAGTCATATGTCTTCATTTCCTAATGTTGCCCAAATGTTGAAAAGTAAGGAAATGAAGAAATAAGGTGTAAAACATTATTTTGTAGCTGAAATGTGGAATTTGAGTGAAAAATGATGAAACTTATGTTTCAGCCCATATTTTCAACATTTTGGCTACAAAGTCATATTTCTTCATTTCCTAATGTTGCCCAAATGTTGAAAAGTAAGGAAATGAAGAAATAAGGTGTAAAACATTATTTTGTAGCTGAAATGTGGAATTTGAGTGAAAAATGATGAAACTGATGTTTCAGCCCATATTTTCAACATTTTGGCTACAAAGTCATATTTCTTCATTTGCTAATGTTGCCCAAATGTTGAAAAGTAAGGAAATGAAGAAATAAGGTGTAAAACATTATTTTGTAGCTGAAATGTGGAATTTGAGTGAAAAATGATGAACATTATGTTTCAGCACATATTTTCAACATTTTGGCTACAAAGTCATATTTCTTCATTTCCTAATGTTGCCCAAATGTTGAAAAGTAAGGAAATGAAGAAATAAGGTGTAAAACATTATTTTGTAGCTGAAATGTGGAATTTGAGTGAAAAATGATGAAAATGACGTTTTAGCCCATATTTTCAACATTTTGGCTACAAAGTCATATTTCTTCATTTCCTAATGTTGTCCCAAATGTTGAAAAGTAAGGAAATGAAGAAATAAGGTGTAAAACATTATTTTGTAGCTGAAATGTGGAATTTGAGTGAAAAATGATGAAAATGACGTTTTAGCCCATATTTTCAACATTTTGGCTACAAAGTCATATTTCTTCATTTCCTAATGTTGCCCAAATGTTGAAAAGTAAGGAAATGAAGAAATAAGGTGTAAAACATTATTTTGTAGCTGAAATGTGGAATTTGAGTGAAAAATGATGAAACTTATGTTTCAGCCCATATTTTAAACATTTTGGCTACAAAGTCATATTTCTTCATTTCCTAATGTTGTCCAAATGTTGAAAAGTAAGGAAATGAAGAAATAAGGTGTAAAACATTATTTTGTAGCTGAAATGTGGAATTTGAGTGAAAAATGATGAAAATGACGTTTTAGCCCATATTTTCAACATTTTGGCTACAAAGTCATATTTCTTCATTTCCTAATGTTGTCCAAATGTTGAAAAGTAAGGAAATGAAGAAATAAGGTGTAAAACATTATTTTGTAGCTGAAATGTGGAATTTGAGTGAAAAATGATTAAAATTATGTTTCAGCCCATATTTTCATCATTTTGGCTACAAAGTCATATTTCTTCATTTCCTAATGTTGCCCAAATGTTGAAAAGTAAGGAAATGAAGAAATAAGGTGTAAAACATTATTTTGTAGCTGAAATGTGGAATTTGAGTGAAAAATTATGAAAATGACGTTTTAGCCCATATTTTCAACATTTTGGCTACAAAGTCATATTTCTTCATTTCCTTTTTTTTTTTTTTTTTTTTTTTTTTAAAGGATTTTTATTAATATAGAGAAAAAAAAATATTACATTCATTTGACAACACATAGATATGGGTAATTTCTGTACCATATCTAAACAACAACCAAAATATTACAAAGGATACATAGATCATGTATAGGTCGAATATATCATAGAAGGAATACAATAAGATAATAATTCAAAAGGACTCCATATTTAACTATGGTATCATTGAATAACATCCTCTACCTCTGAATGAAGCAGAAAAAAAGAAAGAAAGAAAGAAAAAAAACACAGTCTGAGATGCTCTTTCCCTCCCAAGAGAAAAGCTCAAGTACATTCCTGCTTATCTACGTTTGAATGGTTCCATAGATTAAATTATTCTCCTTTAACTCTTCTAAGACTCCTTAGTCACTATTTGCAATCAAAAGCGGGTCAGCTTTAACTAAAAAATAACTTCTTCTGGCTTCAATATGGTCATTGAGTCTTATTTCTGTTACTAAACTGGATACTCCAAATTAGGCTGCTCAATGGCCACTTATTGACTGACCCTAATGCCTTTAAAGACTGGACTCCCTGAAATATCTACATCTAAGATCAGCCTATTTACTTCTTTATATATACCTAGTTTTCGGGACCACTATTGATTCGTATTAGAGGGTACTTTTCTATTCATAAGCTCTATATAGTGCTCCTTAGAGAAACTTGATCCTAATACGCTAATTGGCACAACACTCTCTGAATCAAGCCTAGGGGAGAACAACGGGGGGGAGAAGAGAGAAGAAAAAAAAAAAAAAATTACACTTTAAAGACCTCCTTGGACTTCACTTCTCAAATCTATTCCTCTGAAAACCAGAGCCTCGGAAGATTCCCCCTTTCAATTTGTTGTTGTATCCAGGTGGACCTTTTCCAATAAGATACCGCCTGTCTCTGTGTTTCCAATGGGAGGGAGCAAATATATTTCTTCCACTTATTAAAAAACCGGGGCAGCTGTTTGGAATTAATATCTCTTATATTATATTGTTCGAACACCATCTGATGGTGTACTTCTTTTAAGAAATCTTTAAATCTAGGGGTTTTTTTGCCTCTCCAATTTTTAAGGATTAGATTCCGCCCTATCAGTATGAGTAGATTAATAAATCTATTGTTAGGCATAGCGAGAGTATATTTGCATAGAAAGAAGATCTGAGATAAACTGAGTTTAAATCTTATCCCTGTTATTTTAATGCCCCAGAAGATTATTTTCTGCCAAAATTGATATATTTTTGGACATGTCCAAAAACAATGTGTCAGATCTGCATTCTCAGAATAGCATTGGGACAGTTTTTCCTTTCCTGATCCCATTTGGCTAGTCTAGCCGGTGTAAGGTACACTCTGTATATCATTTTCAGGTGTGATTCTTTCCAGCTATGCATAATCGTAGTGCCTGAGACCAGTGCTATGCTCTGCAAAATTGTCGTGGTGTCTAAGGTAATTATATCTTTGGACCACTTATTCGTTATCTCCACAATATTATGCTTCCCCCCGATTTTCAGAATGATGTCATAAATACGAGAAATAGTGCTCACCCCCTCATGGTATTCTCTAATGATTGTTTTTAGTTCTTTACTGTCAATTTCCAGCCCTGTATCCTGTCTCAATTTCTCAATCCAATGTCTAACCTGTAAGTAGGCAAAAAAACTAGTCCTAGGGAGATTAAATTGATGAGATAGTTTCTCAAATGATTGCAACCTCAAGTTATTACCTTCACATATTTGCACTACATAGTTCACTCCCCGCTCCGACCATATCTGGAATATTGAGGGGTCTAATCCCGGCGAAAAGCCTGGGTTACCCCGTAAGGGTAAAAACTCTGATTTCCGAAAATCGATTCTTAATTCACTACATATTTTTTGCCAAGCCTGTATTATGAATTTAAATGTAGTCAATTGGTATATTGTTCCAGGAAGACTATTTGCAGGATGGTGCAAAATTGCCTTTAAGTTAAAAGGCTTGATTACTGAAGTTTCAATCTCGAAAAAGGAAACTAACTCTTTTTCAGAAATCCAGTCTAACGCGAATTTGGCTAAAGCTGCATAATTATAAAATTTAACATTTGGACATGCCATCCCTCCATAGACTTTTGGTAATGTTAATTTGAATATGGAAATACGTGGTTTCTTTCCTTGCCAGATAAATCGGTTAAAGCTCCTATAAAGAAAGGTCAAGTCTTTTTTATATAGTAGCAAAGGGAGGTTCTGCAGAAAATATAGGAGCTTTGGGAACAGGACCACCTTGATCAGCATAATTCGGGCTGTAATTGAAAGCGGTAAATTGCCCCAATTCTGAAGCTTCCTATCCAGTTCTCTAATACATGGCTTAAAATTAAGATCATACCATAGGTTAGGATCTTTGCTCAATGTGATGCCTAAATATGTGATCTGTGTTGTTTCCATAAAAGGATAGTTTCTCTGCTCACAGGGTTTATGTATCCACAAAATCTCTGACTTCTCATAGTTAATTTTATAGCCTGAAAACGAGCTAAATATGTTGAATATCGTAATAAGCCGAGGGATAGAAACAGCTGTATTACTAAGGAAAAGTAACAGATCATCTGCAAATAATGAAAGAACCACTCTAACTCCTCCAATCTGAATGCCCTGCATTGCCTTCCGTAGATAGATTGCCAATGGTTCAATAGATAAATTAAAAAGGAATGGTGATAATGGGCAGCCTTGACGCGTGCCACGCCTAAGAACTATCTTATTAGTAGGGTGCCCATTCACTATTATTGAAGAGGTTGGTTCTAGGTAAAGCTGTCTAATGAATTGTTGGAAAGTCCCCGTTATACCAAAGTTCTCCAATGAAGTAAACAGATGATCCCATATAATGGAATCAAACGCTTTTTCGGCGTCAATTGTGAGGATAGCCTGATCGGGTTTAGCGTAATGTCTTTTCTTCTCCAGTTTATTCCAATAATGGTCCAATACTAATTGGACTTTCCGTAAGTTCTTAACTGGATTTCTACCCATCATAAAACCTGTCTGATCAGGATGTATCATAGATCCTAAAGGAGATTTTAGTCTGTCAGCTAAAATGTACGTGAGGATTTTATAATCCTGGTTAAGGAGTGAAATTGGCCTGTAAGAGGATGGAAGTTCTGGGTCCTTACCTTTCTTAAGTATGCATCTATGTTAGATGCCGCAAATAATGAAGATTGTGGTTTATTACCTACAAAATATTCATTAAATAATTTACCTAAGACTGGAGATATTTGTTCCAGAAGTATTTTATAGAATTCAGCCGGCAAATCATCTGGTCCGGGAGCTTTTCCAGATTTTAACTTTTTAATAGCACTTACTATTTCTTCCCTAGATATAGGTTCATTGAGTCTCTGAAGATCTTCTGTTCCTATTTGGGGTAAACTTACCTGTTGCCAAAACTGCTCCTTATTTACCATACTGACCTGCTTGGTAGCATAAAGGTGTTGAAAGGTTTGAAAGAAACTATTGTTCCCAATTTTCAATGCTGCAATATAGTTTTTTTGTTGTCTAATCTTAATGATTCCCGCCATATATTTAACCGAAACACCCTGTACCCCTGAATAGAAAGCTTTAAGTTTTTGTTCCTCTGAAATTGACTGTTGTTTTAAGAAAAGATCATATACTGATTTACTGTTTTTATATTTATTCCATAGATCAATAGAAGGATTGCTAAGATATTTGCGGTAGCTATTTCTCAGTGTGTTAGAGAGTTGCTCCTCTCTCTTGCCCCGTATCGCCTTAACTCTTGCTAAATACGCCTTGATCTCCCCTCTAAAGACAGCCTTCGCTGTCTCCCAGAATATTTCTGGTTTATCTAGATAGCTTGCGTTATCAACCTGGAATTGGTACCATCTATTCTGCATCCATTTTCTAAAACGGACGTTGTTAATCAAATGTCGCGGAAAGAATAATCTATTGTTTCCTATTGAGGGTTTATCAGTCAGACCAATCTCTAAAGAGATGATAGCGTGGTCTGAAATCACAATATCCTGAATCGCAGTCCCGATTTTCATTTTTAACATGTGTTTCGCGATTAAAAAATAATCAATTCGAGAAAAGGAGGAATGTACACTTGACGCACATGTATATTCCCGCTGATCCGGGTTTTGTAACCGCCATATATCTTGCAAAGCCAATTTCTGGCAAAATTTTTGTAAAATAATTGCTTCCCTCGCTTTTCTTGGAGCAAATCTAGACTTTGATCTGTCCAAGATATGTGAGAAAGCCATATTAAAATCACCAGCTACCACAATATTTTTCCCGATATGTAGGAACAACTTTAGACTAATATCTTCCCAGAAATCTTTATCTATCGCATTCGGTCCATATACATTACATATAACAAAATTGCAATTGTTAATTTCTATCTCAAGAATTTGAAATCTCCCATTGATATCATTAAGAACTGAGATAATATTATAGTTCAGTTGCTTATTTATTAAGATAGCCAAACCTCTGTTGGTCTTATCATAGGGGGTGAACACTACCTCCCCCACCCATTTACTTTTAAGTTTTATGGCCTTCTTGGGCCGGAGGTGGGTCTCCTGTAGAAACACTAAATCAGGTTTCTGTTTCCCTAGGTGTCTAATCAGCAGTTTCCTTTTGATCGGGGATGAAATCCCTCCAATGTTCCAAGAGAGGAAATTTAGTTTAACCATTTAAGGTATTACGGAGGGATAGGAGAACGGCAAAAAAAAAAAAAAAAAAAAAAGGAACACCCCTTCTTCTCTCCCCCCCCCCCCCCCACAAACCCATGTTGCTTTTCCTACCATTATCTGTTCTTCTCTTGTGCCAAAGAAAGTAAATAACAGGGAAAAGGAGAAAGAGCAAAAAAAAAATCCATCTTGTTAGCCTTATATTCGTTTAAGCTATGCATTTCCTTATCCAGTCGATGTTATATTATCCCTAGACTCTGACAGTATGCTTTAATTTGTTCAGTTTTCGTAAAGGTGTGTGTTTCTCCATCCTTATCCACTACAATCTTTGCTGGATATACAAGTCTTGCTCTTAGGTTGGCTCTGATTAACTGCGAACAAAATGGGGCCATTTCCCTACGTTTATTTTGAGTCTCATATGAAAAATCCTGAAATATTAATAGTTTATTGGACCCCAGCATAATATTGTTATTTTTACGGTACAATCTAAGTATGTGGAATTTATCCTGAAAATTTAAGAATTTAATGATTACTACCCTAGGTTTAATTGGGCCATCTAGATTTCTTCTGGGCGCTCCTATTCTGTGGGCTCTCTCTATAGGTATCCTTACATTGTCGATAGTACTCCCTACCAGCTTAGGAAGCTGGATAGATGCAAAATTTATCAAGTCCTGGTATTCTGCTGTTTCTGGTAGGCCAACAACCCTAAGATTGTTGCGCCTAGACCTATCTTCAAGTTCCTCCATTTTAGATTGTAAAAAGTTAAGTTTGCTATCATGTGAATTGATCATCTGATCTTGTACACCTGATCTATCTTCCATATCTGAAACTCTGGTTTCTAACTCATTCATCCGTGATGTAAATTGTTTAATTTCATTTGTAGCCGCGGCATCTCTTGTCTTAAGGACTCAAATTGTGGCATAATTAGCTCAGAGATTTGCTGTAATAGGGGAGAATTATCTGTACAGTTTAAGCTTGTTTCCGTTTGTAAATGTATTTCTGGACTACTTCCATTGGGCTTGGTTTTTTTATCCTTTGATTTAGGCGGCATATTGGGTGATAGTGATTTGGAGTGTGAAATATATCTTTCCATATAGAAAAGTATATCTATCCAGTAGGGGGACAGGTTCCCAAATTTTGTGATTATGTCTTGCTTTGTGTCCTCTCTACCTTGCAAGTGTCTATTATAGTGATAATAACAAGTGCTTTCCAGCCGTGTTCAAGAAACCAAACAAAACAAACAAAAAAAAGAAAAGAAAAAAAGAAGAAGGAGAGAAAAAAAACAGCAAAAAACACTTAAGTAGTCCTTTTTACCTTTTCCCCTTTCCACGCTGGTCAAAGGCAAAACCAGCCACACAACAATAGTGAAATAATGTGTAAAACTTTTTCTACATACAATCCAATCTCCTAATTGTAATAGTAATCAGCAGTGAATTATCATTGTGAACATTCCAGTAACAATAGTGCTTTTGTGTAAAGATTATAATATAAAAAGAACTGTATACAAAGGAAAACCTTGCACACAAAAACAAAAACAATAATAAAAAAAAAAAAAGGTGTATCTACCGCTTAAATCACCTAATACAGTTTCCTATTGCTAACTTTTGCAATTCGCCACAGTATTTGAACCGCTATCTACTGTATAATTATAGAGGGGAAAAGAAACAATCAACAAAAAAAAAAAAAAGATATTTTTTCTTTCCTTTTATTCCTTCTTTTCTCTTCCCTTCTCTTTCTTCCCTTCCCTTCCCTCCTCTCCCCCTTTTTTTTTTAAACCTCTAAACCAGGTCCTTACTGTGTACAAAACTTAACCAGTTGGATATATCCTATCTATAGAAACAGGTAATCTAAGGGGAGCATTGTATATCCACAGCAACACTACACCAGACCTATTATGCAAAGTACTAAACAGCAAAGTATGGTCACTTTTTACAATTATGATTAGAAGATAGGGCCCCAAATAGGTTCTATCAAAATATTACTCTATTGCACTAAACAGATCACATTCAGCATATACAGTTCAAGCACTAGAGTCCATGTTTATACATTGCAGTCTTTGCTCAGAAATTTAGCATGGATGAGAGATTGTATTTAATTCGAGCCCAGTTCACATAACATATCTTTCCTGCAGCCAAGAAAAGAAAAAAAAAAACTATTTCCAGGGGAGCATTGCCTGCTGGGGGTAACACTTTTCTTCCCCCTCACTTCTCCTAGTATCTTAGGATAATAGTACTTGTGTTCTTACTTGGGAGATCCTGTACGATACTGGTTAATTTTTAAAATTTGTGCCAGTGATATAATTATAGGTTGGGCCACTAGCTCATTCGTTGTAGAAATTATCAATTTTTAAACCCTCTATTGGATTGGGACCCTCCACCTTTCCCTGCTAAGATCCACTTAGCCACATATCCTGTAAAACACACTTGGACAGTCTATAGTAAAGTTTTTTAGGCTGTAGTTTCCAGAAAAAATGGTGGAAGTCAGTCTTCCCCTTTACCCCAGACCACTTTGACTTTTGTCCCCAATTCAATGTCCAGGTCTAATTTTCCAGGGAGTCCCAGATCATTTGCAGTTAAGGGCTTAGAAAACTTAGGGTAATGCAGGGAGAAGGGACAAAAGAAAACGAGCCTTGCCCGTGGTACCTGCTTCTTCTGGAAGAGTTCAATGCCACATCACTTGGAGCCGGTCCCCATCGGCAAGTTCCTGTATCCTGGAGCCGGGATTTTTAACGTTGCCGCTTGGTAGGGGGGGAATCGTCCAGGAGCGCTGTCTAGAAGGGCCGCCGATCTCAGACACCTCTGCGACTACGACCTTAGCCTCAGCCTGCTCCTTCAGTTCCACTCCCCTATCAATGCCAAAGCGAGGCACCACCAGACCAGGTACAATCCTGGGAGTTTCAGTAGGCGAGAGAGTCGTCGGTCTTAGGCACGTCCAGACTCGCAGCGCAAGTCTGTTCAGACGGATCTGTCAGCTCCTCTCCGCCTCTAAACACCATTCATCCAGGTACAGCCAATCAGGGACCCAGAAGGTTGAAATGTTTCCTTGTGGTTCGGGTATGTGGGTGTGTGGTGTTAGAACGCCCTTTGGCGTCGTGACTCTGCAGCTGAGTCTATCTGCCTCCAGGCAGCCGGCCTCTGCTATATTGTATCCAGGCCAGTGCGTGTCTTTACCGGCCAAGGAATAGCGCAGATGGGGTAAATCGATAGAGCCCAAATCCCCTGAGCTCGGTGCTAGCGTCCCACGTTGCTGCTAGCTCCTCCCCTTCCGGCCGCCGCTTTCTGGATTGAGTTTTCAGGATTTCCTAATTGCCTCTTCTTGAATGACGTTTTAGCCCATATTTTCAACATTTTGGCTACAAAGTCATATGTCTTCATTTCCTAATGTTGCCCAAATGTTGAAAAGTAAGGAAATGAAGAAATAAGGTGTAAAACATTATTTTGTAGCTGAAATTTGGAATTTGAGTGAAAAATGATGAAAATTATGTTTCAGCCCATATTTTCAACATTTTGGCTACAAAGTCATATTTCTTCATTTTCTAATGTTGCCCAAATGTTGAAAAGTAAGGAAATGAAGAAATAAGGTGTAAAACATTATTTTGTAGCTGAAATTTGGAATTTGAGTGAAAAATGATAAAAATGACGTTTTAGCCCATATTTTCAACATTTTGGCTACAAAGTCATATTTCTTCATTTCCTAATGTTGCCCAAATTTTGAAAAGTAAGGAAATGAAGAAATAAGGTGTAAAACATTATTTTGTAGCTGAAATGTGGAATTTGAGTGAAAAATGATGAAAATGACGTTTTAGCCCATATTTTCAACATTTTGGCTACAAAGTAATATGTCTTCATTTCCTAATGTTGCCCAAATGTTGAAAAGTAAGGAAATGAAGAAATAAGGTGTAAAACATTATTTTGTAGCTGAAATGTGGAATTTGAGTGAAAAATGATGAAACTTATGTTTCAGCCAATATTTTCAACATTTTGGCTACAAAGTCATATTTCTTCATTTCATAATGTTGCCCAAATGTTGAAAAGTAAGTAAATGAAGAAATAAGGTGTAAAACATTATTTTGTAGCTGAAATGTGGAATTTGAGTGAAAAATGATGAAACTGATGTTTCAGCATTAGGAAATGAAGAAATATGACTATGTAGCCAAAATGTTGAAAATATTTTCAAAATTTTGGCTACAAAGTCATATTTCTTCATTTGCTAATGTTGCCCAAATGTTGAAAAGTAAGGAAATGAGGAAATAAGGTGTAAAACATTATTTTGCAGCTGAAATGTGAAATTTGAGTGAAAAATGATGAAACTGATGTTTCAGCCCATATTTTCAACATTTTGGCTACAAAGTCATATTTCTTCATTTCCTAATGTTTCCCAAATGTTGAAAAGTAAGGAAATGAAGAAATAAGGTGTAAAACATTATTTTGTAGCTGAAATGTGGAATTTGAGTGAAAAATGATAAAAATTACGTTTTAGCCCATATTTTCAACATTTTGGCTACAAAGTCATATGTCTTCATTTCCTAATGTTGCCCAAATGTTGAAAAGTAAGGAAATGAAGAAATAAGGTGTAAAACATTATTTTGTAGCTGTAATATGGAATTTAAGTGAAAAATGATGAAAATGATGTTTCAGCCCATATTTTCAACATTTTGGCTACAAAGTCATATTTCTTCATTTGCTAATGTTGCCCAAATTTTGAAAAGTAAGGAAATGAAGAAATAAGGTGTAAAACATTATTTTGTAGCTGAAATGTGGAATTTGAGTGAAAAATGATGAAAATGACGTTTTAGCCCATATTTTCAACATTTTGGCTACAAAGTCATATGTCTTCATTTCCTAATGTTGCCCAAATGTTGAAAAGTAAGGAAATGAAGAAATAAGGTGTAAAACATTATTTTGTAGCTGAAATGTGGAATTTGAGTGAAAAATGATGAAACTTATGTTTCAGCCATTATTTTCAACATTTTGGCTACAAACTCATATTTCTTCATTTCATAATGTTGCCCAAATGTTGAAAAGTAAGTAAATGAAGAAATAAGGTGTAAAACATTATTTTGTAGCTGAAATGTGGAATTTGAGTGAAAAATGATGAAACTGATGTTTCAGCATTAGGAAATGAAGAAATATGACTATGTAGCCAAAATGTTGAAAATATTTTCAAAATTTTGGCTACAAAGTCATATTTCTTCATTTGCTAATGTTGCCCAAATGTTGAAAAGTAAGGAAATGAAGAAATAAGGTGTAAAACATTATTTTGCAGCTGAAATGTGAAATTTGAGTGAAAATTGATGAAACTGATGTTTCAGCCCATATTTTCAACATTTTGGCTACAAAGTCATATTTCTTCATTTCCTAATGTTGCCCAAATGTTGAAAAGTAAGGAAATGAAGAAATAAGGTGTAAAACATTATTTTGTAGCTGAAATGTGGAATTTGAGTGAAAAATGATAAAAATGACGTTTTAGCCCATATTTTCAACATTTTGGCTACAAAGTCATATGTCTTCATTTCCTAATGTTGCCCAAATGTTGAAAAGTAAGGAAATGAAGAAATAAGGTGTAAAACATTATTTTGTAGCTGTAATATGGAATTTAAGTGAAAAATGATGAAAATGATGTTTTAGCCCATATTTTCAACATTTTGGCTACAAAGTCATATTTCTTCATTTCCTAATGTTGCCCAAATGTTGAAAAGTAAGGAAATGAAGAAATAAGGTGTAAAACATTATTTTATAGCTGAAATGTGGAATTTAAGTGAAAAATGATGAAAATTATGTTTCAGCCCATATTTTCAACATTTTGGCTACAAAGTCATATTTCTTCATTTCCTCATGTTGCCCAAATGTTGAAAAGTAAGGAAATGAAGAAATAAGGTGTAAAACATTATTTTGTAGCTGAAATGTGGAATTTGTAGCCAAAATGTTGAAAATATGGGCTGAAACGTAATTTTCATCATTTTTCACTCAAATTCCACATTTCAGCTACAAAATATTGTTTTACACCTTATTTCTTCATTTCCTTACTTTTCAACATTTGGGCAACATTAGGAAATGAAGAAATATGACTTTGTAGCCAAAATGTTGAAAATATGGGCTGAAACATCAGTTTCATAATTTTTCACTCAAATTCCACATTTCAGCTACAAAATAATGTTTTACACCTTCATTTCCTTAATTTTCAACATTTGGACAACATTAAGAAATGAAGAAATATGACTTTGTAGCCAAAATGTTGAAAATATGGGCTAAAACGTAATTTTCATCATTTTTCACTCAAAGTCATATTTCTTCATTTCCTAATGTTGTCCAAATGTTGAAAAGTCAGGAAATGAAGGTGTAAAACATTATTTTGTAGGTGAAATGTGGAATTTGAGTGAAAAATTATGAAACTGATGTTTCAGCCCATATTTTCAACATTTTGGCTGCAAAGTCATATTTCTTCATTTCCTAATGTTGCCCAAATGTTGAAAAGTAAGGAAATGAAGAAATAAGGTGTAAAACATTATTTTGTAGCTGAAATGTGGAATTTAAGTGAAAAATGATGAAAATTATGTTTCAGCCCATATTTTCAACATTTTGGCTACAAAGTCATATTTCTTCATTTGCTAATGTTGCCCAAATGTTGAAAAGTAAGGAAATGAAGAAATAAGGTGTAAAACAATATTTTGTAGCTGAAATGTGGAATTTGAGTGAAAAATGATGAAACTGATGTTTCAGCCCATATTTTCAACATTTTGGCTACAAAGTCATATTTCTTCATTTCCTAATGTTGCCCAAATGTTGAAAAGTAAGGAAATGAAGAAATAAGGTGTAAAACATTATTTTGTAGCTGAAATGTGGAATTTAAGTGAAAAATTATGAAAATTATGTTTCAGCCCATATTTTCAACATTTTGGCTACAAAGTCATCTTTCTTCATTTGCTAATGTTGCCCAAATGTTGAAAAGTAAGGAAATGAAGAAACAAGGTGTAAAACATTATTTTGTAGCTGAAATGTGGAATTTGAGTGAAAAATGATTAAACTGATGTTTCAGCACATATTTTCAACATTTTGGCTACAAAGTCATATTTCTTCATTTCCTAATGTTGCCCAAATGTTGAAAAGTAAGGAAATGAAGAAATAAGGTGTAAAACATTATTTTGTAGCTGAAATGTGGAATTTGAGTGAAAAATGATGAAACTTATGTTTCAGCCCATATTTTTAACATTTTGGCTACAAAGTCATATTTCTTTATTTCCTAATGTTGTCCAAATGTTGAAAAGTAAGGAAATGAAGAAATAAGGTGTAAAACAGTATTTTGTAGCTGAAATGTGGAATTTGAGTGAAAAATGATGAAAATTAGGTTTTAGCCCATATTTTCAACATTTTGGCTACAAAGTCATATTTCTTCATTTCCTAATGTTGTCCAAATGTTGAAAAGTAAGGAAATGAAGAAATAAGGTGTAAAACATTATTTTGTAGCTGAAATGTGGAATTTGAGTGAAAAATGATGAAAATTACGTTTCAGCCCATATTTTCAACTTTTTTGCTACAAAGTCATATTTCTTCATTTCCTAATGTTGCCCAAATGTTGAAAAGTAAGGAAATGAAGAAATAAGGTGTAAAACATTATTTTGTAGCTGAAATGTGGAATTTGAGTGAAAAATGATGAAACTGATGTTTCAGCCCATATTTTCAACATTTTGGCTACAAAGTCATATTTCTTCATTTCCTAATGTTGCCCAAATGTTGAAAAGTAAGGAAATGAAGAAATAAGGTGTAAAACATTATTTTGTAGCTTAAATGTGGAATTTAAGTGAAAAATGATAAAAATGACGTTTTAGCCCATATTTTCAACATTTTGGCTACAAAGTCATATGTCTTCATTTCCTAATGTTGCCCAAATGTTGAAAAGTAAGGAAATGAAGAAATAAGGTGTAAAACATTATTTTGTAGCTGAAATGTGGAATTTGAGAGAAAAATGATGAAACTGATGTTTCAGCCCATATTTTCAACATTTTGGCTACAAAGTCATATGTCTTCATTTCCTAATGTTGCCCAAATGTTGAAAAGTAAGGAAATGAAGAAATAAGGTGTAAAACATTATTTTGTAGCTGAAATGTGGAATTTAACCCCTTAATGACAACAGTACTTTTCCATTTTCTGTCCGTTTGTGACAATGGCTATTTTTACATTTTTGCGGTGTTTGTGTTTAGCTGTAATTTTCCTCTTACTCATTTACTGTACCCACACATATTATATACCGTTTTTCTCGCCATTAAATAGACTTTCTAAAGATACCATTATTTTCATCATATCTTATAATTTACTATAAAAAATATATAAAATATGAGGAAAAAATGGGAAAAAAACACTTTTTTTTAACTTTTAGCCCCAAAATCTGTTACACATCTGCAACCACCAAAAAACACCCGCCCGCCGCCCACGCGCCCGCCCGCCGCCCACCCGCTCGCCACCCACGTGCGTCCGTGCGCCCCTTCGGACACTGCCGCATCCGATCCGGCCTCCGATCCCACCCCCCTCCAAATCACAGGCCCTTGGCAGGCCGCCCACCCACCTCCCTGCCTTGCTCCCACCCACCAACGATGCTCTCTCTGCATCGGAGGCTTGTAAAGGGGTATTGCAGGATGCCTCCATATGGAGGCATCACTGCAATACCCTCAGAGCTGCTGGAAGCGATTGTGATCACTTCCAGCACTCTGTTAGACAACTGACGTACCAGGTACGTCTATTGTCATTAACTGCTTGTAATGACGTACCTGGTACGTCAGTTGTCATTAAGGGGTTAAGTGAAAAATGATGAAAATTATGTTTCAGCCCATATTTTCAACATTTTGGCTTCAAAGTCATATTTCTTCATTTGCTAATGTTGCCCAAATGTTGAAAAGTAAGGAAATGAAGAAATAAGGTGTAAAACATTATTTTGTAGCTGAAATGTGGAATTTGAGTGAAAAATGATGAACATTATGTTTCAGCACATATTTTCAACATTTTGGCTACAAAGTCATATTTCTTAATTTCCTAATGTTGCCCAAATGTTGAAAAGTAAGGAAATGAAAAAATAAGGTGTAAAACATTTTTATGTAGCTGAAATGTGGAATTTGAGTGAAAAATTATGAAAATGACGTTTTAGCCCATATTTTCAACATTTTGGCTACAAAGTCATATTTCTTCATTTCCTAATGTTGCCCAAATGTTGAAAAGTAAGGAAATGAAGAAATAAGGTGTAAAACATTATTTTGTAGCTGAAATGTGGAATTTAAGTGAAAAATGATGAAAATTATGTTTCAGTCCATATTTTCAACATTTTGGCTACAAAGTCATATTTCTTCATTTGCTAATGTTGCCCAAATGTTGAAAAGTAAGGAAATGAAGAAATAAGGTGTAAAACATTATTTTGTAGCTGAAATGTGGAATTTGAGTGAAAAATGATGAAACTGATGTTTCAGCCCATATTTTCAACATTTTGGCTACAAAGTCATATTTCTACATTTCCTAATGTTGCCCAAATGTTGAAAAGTAAGGAAATGAAGAAATAAGGTGTAAAACATTATTTTGTAGCTATAATGTGGAATTTAAGTGAAAAATGATGAAAATTATGTTTCAGCCCATATTTTCAACATTTTGGCTACAAAGTCATATTTTTTCATTTGCTAATGTTGCCCAAATGTTGAAAAGTAAGGAAATGAAGAAATAAGGTGTAAAACATTATTTTGTAGCTGAAATGTGGAATTTGAGTGAAAAATGATGAACATTATGTTTCAGCACATATTTTGTAGTATGTTGTCCAAATGTTGAAAAGTAAGGAAATAAAGAAATAAGGTGTAAAACATTATTTTGTAGCTGAAATGTGGAATTTGAGTGAAAAATGATGAAACTTATGTTTCAGCCCATATTTTTAACATTTTGGCTACAAAGTCATATTTCTTTATTTCCTAATGTTGTCCAAATGTTGAAAAGTAAGGAAATGAAGAAATAAGGTGTAAAACATTATTTTGTAGCTGAAATGTGGAATTTGAGTGAAAAATGATGAAAATGAGGTTTTAGCCCATATTTTCAACATTTTGGCTACAAAGTCATATTTTTTCATTTCCTAATGTTGTCCAAATGTTGAAAAGTAAGGAAATGAAGAAATAAGGTGTAAAACATTATTTTGTAGCTGAAATGTGGAATTTGAGTGAAAAATTATGAAAATTATGTTTCAGACCATATTTTCAACTTTTTTGCTACAAAGTCATATTTCTTCATTTCCTAATGTTGCCCAAATGTTGAAAAGTAAGGAAATGAAGAAATAAGGTGTAAAACATTATTTTGTAGCTGAAATGTGGAATTTGAGTGAAAAATGATGAAAATGATGTTTCAGCCCATATTTTCAACATTTTGGCTACAAAGTCATATTTCTTCATATCCTAATGTTGTCCAAATGTTGAAAATTAAGGAAATGAAGGTGTAAAACATTATTTTGTAGCTGAAATGTGGAATTTGAGTGAAAAATTATGAAAATGACATTTTTGCCCATATTTTCAACATTTTGGCTACAAAGTCATATTTCTTCATTTCCTAATGTTGCCCTCTACAATTTGCAGAAGTTTCATGAAAATTTGCAAATGTTTTATTTCACGAAGGCGATTGCGCAGTGCGAATTTTAACTGCAATATTAACTATTGGGGTTATAACTGTGTGTAATAATGTGTCTGCTGCACTGTAATATAATTAAATATAATGCATGAAGTGCTAATTTACGCAAATTAAACAACAATAAAAAGGCGAATCGCTCATAGCAGCCATGTTGATTATGGAAAATTTGCAGTTTTAACAATCTTGGTAGATGACCTTGCAAAGAGGATTGCGCTTTATTGCACGTAGCGGTTTCAGAGGAGAAGATGTTTAAAGATTTTCACACATTTCAAAATGGCAGCTAGATCATGTGACTAAATGACTTCTCTTGAACAAACTTTATTCTAGATCAGTACAGCATTTTTCACAACACACAGCATTTTTCACAACTGTAACATAAGCGGTTCCGGAGAAGAAGATTTTCAAGAATTTCTCGAAATTTGATGCAAAAAGCAATATGGCTGCTAGATCACATGACCTATGAGATTTTTCTTGCATAGTATTGTGCACAGCATAGATCTCTAGCACTGTGCCAAGTTTCATGAGTTTTTGAGTTATGCTGTGGTTATTATAAGCATTTGAAAAAAATGGCGGAAAATAATTTTAATAATACAAGCAATCACAAATAATAATATAGCTGCAAGCAGCAATAGAGGTGGCCAAGCACATTGCCTATGCAATGGCATACAAGCAGCTAAGTCACAATATATAGCTATAAAGCAAGTTTTTGCAGTTCTAAGATAAACAGTTGGAAAGAAAACACATTCTTGAAATTATTGCATTTTTAAAGATGGCTGCCACACTATATGACCAATACTTTCAGCATGAACAGATGTAACTCTAGGTCGCATTATATATTTATACAGCAAATATCAAAGCTATATGTAAGCAGTTGCAAAGAAAACACATTTTCGAAGTTTTTGCGTTATTAAAGATGGCGGCCATACCATGTGACCAATACTTTCAACATGAACAGATGTGACTGTATGTCACAATATAAGGTTATACATAAAGTTTCACAGTTCTAACATAAGTGGTTGCAGAGAAAATAGATTTTTGAAATTTTTGCAAAAAACAACATGGCTGCCATATTATGCACAGTAGTTGTCACCATAGATATCAATAAGCATGGCAAAAATAAAGCATGTTGGTAAAGCGGTTTTTGTTTTATTATTAATTTAAAAATAGCGTTAAGCATTTTTGAACAATTCAAAATGGCTGCCAAACCACATGGCGTATCAACTTCTCTTGAACAAATCTGAATGTTAGTCATAAGATGACTCTATAAACAAAATTTCAAGTCTGTGCCATAAGCGGTTTCGGAGAAGAAGATTTTTGTAGTTTTTAAAAACAGCGCATTCGAAACAAAATGGCTGCCAAGCTATGCAATGTATGGCTTTCAAATTGCACATACTAATGCTCACTATAGACCTCTACAATTTGCAGAAGTTTCATGAAAATTTGCAAATGTTTTATTTCACGAAGGCGACTGCGCAGTGCGAATTTTACATGCAATATTGCATTTAGGGGTCATAACTTTGTGTAATCATGTGTCTGCTGCACTGTAATATAGTTAAATAGTGTAAATATAATGCATAAAGTGCAAATTTACGCAATTAAACAAAGATAAAAAGGTGAATCGCTCATAACAGCCATATTGATTATGGAAAATTCGCAGTTTTAACAATCTTGGTAGATGACCTCGCAAAGAGTACATGTGCAAAATTGCGCTTTATTGCACTTAGCAGTTTCAGAGAAGAAGATGTTTAAAGATTTTCGCACATTTCAAAATGGCAGCTAGATCATGTGACCAAATCACTTCTCTTGAACAAACTTTATTCTAGGTCAGTACAGCAGTACACACAGCAAGTTTCACAGCTGTAACATAAGCAGTTCCAGAGAAGAAGATTTTCAAGCGTTTGTCAAAATTTGTCACAAAAAACAATATGGCTGCTAGATCACATGACCTATGAGATTTATATTGCATAGGATTATGCACAGCATAGATCTCTTGCACTGTGCCAAGTTTCATGAGTTTTTGAGTTATGCTGTTGTTACTATAAGCATTTGAAAAAAACGGCGGAAAAATAATAATAAAAATAATAATAATAATAAATATAGCTGCAAGCAGCGATAGAGGTGGCCATGCGCATCAACATTGCAATGGCATACAAGCAGCTAAGTCACAATATAAAGCTTTATAGAAGTTTTTATAATTCTAACATTAGCAGTTGGAAAGAAAACACATTTTCGAAATTTTTGCGTTTTTGAAGATGGCTGCCCCACCATATGACCAATACTTTCATCACGATCAGATGTAACTCTAGGTCACAAGATTTTGTGTTACAGCAAATTTCACAGCTTTAACATAAGCGGTTGGAAAGAAAACACGTTTTCTAAATTTTCGCGTAAACCAATATGGCTGCCACAGCTTGTGACCAATTCCTTCAACATGAACAAATGTGACTCAAGGTCACAATATAAGGTTATACAGCAAATTTCACAGTTCTAACATAAGCAGTTGCAGAGAAAATATATTTTCAAAATATTCGCATAAAACAAAATGGCTGCCAGATCATATGATATACAGCCTCCATATTATGCATAGTAATTGTCACCATAGATGTCAATAAACATGGCAAAAATAAAGCATTTTTGTAAAACGGTTTTTGTTTTATTATTAATTTAAAATTATCGTTAAGCGTTTTTGAACAATTCAAAATGGCTGCCAAACCACATGACCTATCAACTTCTCTTGAACAAATCTGAATGTTAGTCATAAGATAACTAGAAGATTTTTATAGTTTTTAAAAACAGCGCATACGAAACAAAAATGGCCGCCAAGCTATGCAATGTATGGCTTTCAAATTGCACATACTAATGCTCACTATATACCTCTACAATTTGCAGAAGTTTCATGAAAATTTGTAAATGTTTTATTTCACGAAGGCGACTGCGCAATGCGAATTTTAACTGCAATATTGTCTTTAAGGATTATGACTATGTGTAATCATGTGTCTATTACACTGTAATATTGTTAAATATTGTAAAACTAATGTAAAAAGTGCAAAATTACGCAATTAAATGGCGATTAAAAGGTTAATGTCTCACAGCAGCCATGTTGATTATGGAAATATCGCAATTTTAACAAACTTTGTAGTGGACCTTGCAAGGAGCATATGTGCAAAATTTTGCTTTATTGCACTAAGCGGTTTAAGAGAAGAAGATGTTTGAAGATTTTCGTAAAATGCAAGATGGCTGCTACATCATGTGACCAAGGCACTTCTGTTGAGCAGTGGCAAATCTAGTTCATAGCAGCACTGAGCACAGCAAGTTTCAAAGCTGTAACACAAGCAGTTCTAGAGATAAAGATTATTAAGCGTTTCTCGAAATTTGTCGCAAAAAGCAATATGGCTGCGTAACCTTATGACCTATGAGTTCAATATTGCATGAGATGTAGCAGAGCAATAGGCTGTACCAGCGTACCTGATTTCAAGAGCTTTGCTTTAGCAGTTCAAAAGTTATGGGCAATAGAAAAAGTGGCGGAATAATAAAAATAATAATAATAATAATAATAATCCTGGCAATAACAATAGGTTGTCCTGCAACTTCGTTGCATGGCCACCTAATAATAATAATAATAATCTGAGCAAAAACAATAGGTGTCCAGCACTAGCTTGGCCACCTAATAAAAAATATAGCTGCAAGCAGCAATAGAGGTGGCCAAGCGCATCGACTTTGCAATAGCATACAAGCTGCTAAGACACAATATATAGCTATAGAGCAAATTTCACAGCTTTAACATAAGCAGTTGCAAAGAAAACACATTTTCAAAATTTCGCGTAAACCAATATGGCTGCCATAGCTTGTGACCAATTCCTTCAACATGAACAACTGTGACTCTAGATCACAATATAAGGTTACACAGCAAGTTTCACAGCTCTAATATAAGCGGTTGCAGAGAAAATAGATTTTCAATTTTTTTGCGCAAAACAAAATGGCTGCCTAATCATATGATATACAGCCTCCATATTATGCACAATAGTTCTCACCATAGATGTCAATAATCATGGCAAAAACAAAGCATTTTTGTAAAACGGTTTTTGTTTTATTATTAATTTAAAAAAATCGTTAAGCGTTTTTGAAAATTCAAA
This sequence comes from Bombina bombina, assembly GCF_027579735.1. Taxonomy (NCBI): domain Eukaryota; kingdom Metazoa; phylum Chordata; class Amphibia; order Anura; family Bombinatoridae; genus Bombina; species Bombina bombina. The sequence goes on from NC_069504.1 coordinate 758,182,588, forward strand.
ATGGCTGCCAAACCACATGACCTATCAACTTCTCTTGAACAAATCTGAATGTTAGTCATAAGATGACTCTATAAACAAAATTTCAAGTCTGTGCCATAAGCGGTTTCGGAGAAGAAGATTTTTGTAGTTTTTAAAAACAGCGCATTCGAAACAAAATGGCCGCAAAGCTATGCAATGTATGGCTTTCAAATTGCACATACATTGCATTTGAAAGACCTCTACAATTTGCAGAAGTTTCATGAAAATTTGCAAATGTTTTATTTCATGAAGGCGACTGCGCAGTGCGAATTTTAATTGCAATATTGTCTTTAGGGGTCATAACTGTGTGTAATCATGTGTCTGCTGCACTGTAATATAGTTAAATAGTGTAAATATAATGCATAGATATATATAAACATATGCATAGATATATATTGTGACTTAGCTGCTTGTATGCCATTGCATAGGCAATGCGCTTGGCCACCTCTATCGCTGCTTGCAGCTATATTTAGGTGGCCAAGCACTATAGTGCTGGACACCTATTGTTTTTGCTCAGATTATTATTATTATTATTATTATTATTAGGTGGCCAAGCTGGACACCTATTGTTTTTGCTCAGATTATTATTATTATTATTATTATTTTTCCACCATTTTTTTTTTAAATGCTTATATTAACCCCTTAATGACAACTGACGTACCAGGTACATCATGCATTAACAAGCAGTTAATGACAATGGACGTACCTGGTACGTCAGTTGTCTAACAGAGTGCTGGAAGCGATCACAAATGCTTCCAGCAGCTCTGAGGGTATTGCAGTGATGCCTCGATATGGAGGCATCCTGCAATACCACTTTACAAGCCCCCGATGCAGAGAGAGCCACTCTGTGGCCCTCTCTGCACCGGTAGCGATAGTGCCGGGTGTGAGGGTGCGCGTGCGCGTGCACGATGCGCGCGTGTGCACGTGAGCATGCATGTGCACGTGCATGTGCATGTGCGCGCGTGCACGTGCACCCATTAGCCACACTGACACCAATGAATGAGGCAGAAAGGGGAAAAAAAGGGATTTTAAAAAAAATATATATATATAAAAGGATCTGGGAGGGGGTAGGGGTGGGGGTATTGTGGGGGGCTGCTACACTATAGAAATATTTTTTTAAGTAAAAATAAAATAAAAATACTTTTTGGGGGGGTTTTGGGGCCAAACTGGGTACTGGCAGACAGCTGCCAGTACCCAAGATGGTGGTAATTAGGTAGGGGAGAGGGTTAGAGAGCTGGAGGGGGGATCAGGGAGGTTGGGGCTAAGGCAGGGGTCCATCACAGCTAAAATACTTTATTATTTTTATTTAAAAAAAAAAAAAAAACCTCTTTTATTTAGTACTGGCAGACTTTCTGCCAGTACTTAAGATGGCGGGAACAATTGTGGGGTGGGGGAGGGAAGAGAGCTGTTTGGGAGGGATCAGGGGGTGGGATGTGTCAGGTGGGAGGCTGATCTCTAAAATTAACCCTGCAAGCTCCCTACAAGCTACCCAATTTAACCCCTTCACTGCTGGGCATAATTAACGTGTGGTGCGCAGCAGCATTAAGCGGCCTTCTAATTACCAAAAAGCAACGCCAAAGCCATATAAGTCTGCTATTTCTGAACAAAGGGGATCCCAGAGAAGCTTTTACAACAATTTCTGCCATAATTGCACAAGCTGTTTGTAAATAATTTCAGTGAGAAACCTAAAATTGTGAAAAATGTTAAGTTTTTTTTTTTTATTTGCTCGCATTTGGCGGTGAAATAGTGGCATAAAATATACCAAAATGGGCCTAGATCAATACTTGGGGTTGTCTACTACACTACACTAAAGCTAAAATTAACCCTGCAAGCTCCCTACAAGCTCCCTAATTAACCCCTTCACTCCTGGGCATAAAACACGTGTGGTGCGCAGCGGCATTTAGCGGCCTTCTAATTACCAAAAAGCAACCCAAAAGCCATATAAGTCTGCTATTTCTGAAAAAAGGGTATCCCAGAGAAGCATTTACAACCATTTGTGCCATAATTGCAGAAGCTGTTTGTAAATAATTTCAGTGGGAAACCTAAATTTTGTGACAAATTTTGTGAAAAAGTGAACTTTTTTTTTTTTTTTTATCGCATTTGGCGGTGAAATGGTGGCATGAAATATACCAAAATGGGCCTAAATCAATACTTTGGGTTGTCTTCTAAAAAAAAATATATACATGTCAAGGGATATTCAGGTATTCCTGACAGATATCAGGGTTCCAATGTAACTAGCGCTAATTTTGAAAAAAAGTGGTTTGGAAATAGCGAAGTGCTACTTGTATTTATTGCCCCATAAATTGCAAAAAAAGCAAAGAGCATGTAAACATTGGGTATTTCTAAACTCAGGACAAAATTTAGAAACTATTTAGCATGGGTGTTTTTTGGTGATTGTAGATGTGTAACATATTTTGGGGGTCAAAGTTAGAAAAAGTGTGGGTTTTTTCCATTTTTTCCTCATATTTTATTATTTTTTTTTTAGTAAATTATAAGACATGATGAAAATAATGGTATCTTTAGAAAGTCCATTTAATGGCGAGAAAAACGGTATATAATATGTGTGGGTACAGTAAATGAGTAAGAGGGAAATTACAGCTAAACACAAACACTGCAGAAATGTAAAAATAGCCATTGTCATTAAGGGTAAGAAAATTGAAAAATGGTCCGGTCATTAAGGGGTTAACAACAGCATAACTCAAAAACTCATGAAATTTGGCACAGTGCTAGAGATCTATGCTGTGCATAATCCTATACAATATAAATCTCATAGGTCATGCGATCTAGCAGCCATATTGTTTTTTGCGACAAATTTTGACAAACGCTTGAAAATCTTCTTTGGAACCGCTTACGTTACAGTTGTGAAACTTGCTGTGTTTCCTGCTGTACTGACCTAGAATAAAGTTTGTTCAAGAGAAGTGATTTGGTCACATGATCTAGCTGCCATTTTGAAATGTGTGAAAATCTTTAAACATCTTCTTCTCTGGAACCGCTTATGTTACAGTTGTGAAACTTGCTGTGTAAACTGCTGTACTGACCTAGAATAAAGTTTGTTCAAGAGAAGTGATTTGGTCACATGATCTTGCTGCCATTTTGAAATGTGCGAAAATCTTTAAACATCTTCTTCTCTAAAACCGCTAAGTGCAATAAAGTGCAATTTTGCACATGTTCTCTTTGCGAGGTCATCTACCAAGATTGTTAAAACTGAAAAATTTCCATAATCAACATGGCTGCTATGAGCGATTCGCCTTTTTATCGTTGTTTAATTGCGTAAATTTGCACTTTATGCATTATATTTACACTATTTAACTATATTACAGATACAGATAGATAAAAAGCAAGTTTTTGCATTTCTAAGTTAAACAGTTGGAAAGAAAACACATTTTTGAAATTATTGCGTTTTTAAAGATGGCTGCCACACTAGGTTATGGTCAATACCTTAAGCATGAACAGATGTAACTCTAGGTTACATTAACATTATATGGTTATACAGCAAATTTCAAAGCTTTAACATAAGCAGTTGCAAAGAAAACACATTTAAAAAAGTTTTTGCGTTATTCAAGATGGCGGCCATACCATGTGACCAATACTTTCAACATGAACAGATGTATGTCACAATATAAGGTTATACATAAAGTTTCACAGTTCTAACATAAGTGGTTGCAGAGAAAATAGATTTTCAAAATTTTTGCAAAAAACAAAATGGCTGCCAGAATATATGATATACAGTCTCCATATTATGCACAATAGTTGTCACCATAGATGTCAATAAGCATGGCAAAAATAAAGCATTTTGGTAAAACGGTTATTGTTTTATTATTAATTTAAAAATATTGTTAAGCGTTTTTGAATAATTCAAAATGGCTGCGAAACCACATGACCTATCAACTTCTCTTGAACAAATCTGAATGTTAGTCATAAGATAACTCTATAAACAAAATTTCAAGTCTGTGCCATAAGCGATTTCGGAGAAGATTTTTGTAGTTTTTAAAAACAGCCCATTCGAAACAAAATGGCCGCCAAACTATGCAATGTATGGCTTTCAAATTGCACATACTAATGCTCACTATATTCCTCTACAATTTGCAGAAGTTTCATGAAAATTTGCGAATGTTTTATTTCATGAAGGCGACTGCGCAATGCGAATTTTACCTGCAATATTGCCTTTAGGGGTCATGACTATGTGTAATCATGTGTCTGCTGCACTGTAATATAGTTAAATAGTGTAAATATAATGCATAAAGTGCAAACTTACGCAATTAAACAGCGATAAAAAGGCAAATCGCTCATAGCAGCCATGTTGATTATGGAAAATTTGCAGTTTTAACAATCTTAGTAGATGACCTTGCAAAGAGTATATGTGCAAAATTGCGCTTTATTGCACTTAGCGGTTTCAGAGAAGAAGATGTTTAAAGATTTTTGCACATTTCAAAATGGCAGCTAGATTATGTGACCAAATCCCTTCTCTTGAACAAACTTTATTCTTGGTCAGAACAGCAGTACACACAGCAAGTTTCACAACTGTAACATAAGCGGTTCCAGAGAAGAAGATTTTCAAGCGTTTGTCAAAATTTGTCGCAATAAACAATATGGCTGCTAGATCACATAACCTATGACATTTATATTGCCAAGTTTCATGAGTTTTTGAGTTATGCTGTTGTTATTATAAGCATTTGAAAAAAACGGCGGAAAAATAATAATAATAATAATAATAATAATAATAATCTGAGCAAAAACAATAGGTGTCCAGCACTATAGTGCTTGGCCACCTAAATATAGTTGCAAGCAGCAATAGAGGTGGCCAAGCGCATCGGCTTTGCAATGGCATACAAGCAGCTAAGTCACAATATAAAGCTTTAACGCAAATTTTTACAGTTCTAACACATGCAGTTGGTAAAAAAAATACATTTTCGAAATTTTTGCGTTTTTCCAGATGGCTGGTACAGCTTATGACTAATACTTTCAACACAAATAGATGTAACTCTAGGTCACAATATATGGTTATACAGCAAATTTCCCAGCTTTAACATAAGCGGTTTCAAAGAAAATACATTTTCTAAATTTTCACGTAAACCAATAGGGCTGCCACAGCATGTGAGCAATTCCTTCAACATGAACAACTGTGACTCTAGGTCACAATATTAGGTTATATAGCAAGTTTCACAGTTCTAACGTAAGGGGTTGCAGAGAAAAGAATTTGTTGAAATTTTTGCGTAAAACAAAATGGCTGACAGATCATGTGATATACAACCTTCATATTATGCACAATAGTGCTCACCATAGATGTCAATAAACATGGCAAAAATAAAGCATTTTTGTAAAACGTTTTTTGTTTTATTATTGGTTAAAAAATATCGATAAGCGTTTTTGAACATTTCAAAATGGCTGCCAAACCACATGAACTATCAACTTCTCTTGAACAAATCTGAATGTTAGTCATAAGATAGTTATATAAACAAAATTTCAAGTCTGTTCTATAAGCGGTTTTGGAGAAGAAGATTTTTGTAGTTTTTAAAAACAGCGCATATGAAACAAAATGGCCGCCAAGCGATGCAATGTATGGCTTTCAAATTGCACATACAATTAGACCTCTACAATTTGCAGAAGTTTCATGAAAATTCACAAATGTTTTATTTCACGAAGGCGACTGCGCAGTGCGAATTTTGACTGCAATATTGCCTTTAGGGGTCATGACTATAGTGTAAACATAAAGCATAAAGTGCAAATTTACGCAATTTAACAGCGATAAAAAGGCGAATGGCTTATAGTGGCCATGTTGATTATGAAAAATCTGCAGTTTGAACAATCTTGGTAGACGACCTTGCAAAGAGCACATGTGAAAAATTGCACTTCATTGCACTTAGCGGTTTTAGAGAAGAAAATGTTTAAAGATTTTTGCCCTTTTCAAAATGGCAGCTAGATCATGTGACTAAATAACTTCTCTTGAACAAAATTTATTCTAGGTCAGTACAGCAATGCACATAGCAAGTTTCACAACTGTAACGTAAGCGGTTCCGGAGAAGAAGATTTTCAAGAATTTGTCAAAATTTGTCGCAAAAAGCATCACATGACCTAGATCACATGACCTATGAGATTTATGTTGCATAGATCTGTTATAGAACAGACTTGAAATTTTGTTTATAGAGTTATCTTATGACTAACATTCAGATTTGTTCAAGAGAAATTGATAGGTCATGTGGTTTGGCAGCCATTTTGAAATGTTCAAAAACGCTTATCAATATTTTTTAACCAATAATAAAACAAAAACCGTTTTACAAAAATGCTTTATTTTTGCCATGTTTATTGACATCTATGGTGAGCACTATTGTGCATAATATGAAGGTTGTATATCACATGATCTGTCAGCCATTTTGTTTTACGCAAAAATTTCAACAATTTCTTTTCTCTGCAACCGCTTATGTTAGAACTGTGAAACTTGCTATATAACCTTATATTGTGACCTAGAGTCACAGTTGTTCATGTTGAAGGAATTGCTCACACGCTGTGGCAGCCCTATTGGTTTACGTGAAAATTTAGAAAATGTATTTTCTTTGCAACCGCTTATGTTAAAGCTGTGAAATTTTGCTGCACAGCATAGATCTCTAGCACTGTGCCAAGTTTCATGAGTTTTTGAGTTATGCTGTTGTTATTATAAGCATTTGAAAAAAATGGCGGAAAAATAATAATAATAAAAATAATAATAATAATAATAAATATAGCTGCAAGCAGCAATAGAGGTGGCCAAGCGCATCACCTTTGCAATGGCATACAAGCTGCTAAGTCACAATATATAGCTAAATAGCAAATTTCACAGCTTTAACATATGCGGTTGCAAAGAAAACACATTTTCGAAATTATTGCGTTTTTAAAGATGGCTGCCACACTATAATATGACCAATACTTTCAGCACGAACAGATGTAACTCTAGGTCACATTATATGGTTATACAGCAAATTTCAAAGCTTTAACATAAACGGTTGCAAAGAAAAAACATTTTCGAAGTTTTTGCGTTATTCAAGATGGCGGCCATACCATGTGACCAATACTTTCAACATGAACAGATGTAACTGTATGTCACAATATAAGGTTATACATAAAGTTTCACAGTTCTAACGTAAGCGGTTTTCAGAGAAAATAGATTTTCCAAATTTTCGCGAAAAACAAAATGGCTGCCAGAATATATGATATACAGCCTCCATATTATGTACAATAGTTGTCACCATAGATGTCAATAAGCATGGCAAAAATAAAGCATTTTGGTCAAACGGTTCTTGTTTTATTATTAATTTTAAAATATCGTTAAGCATTTTTGAACAATTCAAAATGGCTGCCAAATCACATGACCTATCAACTTCTCTTGAACAAATATTAATGTTAGTTATAACATAACTCTATAAACAAAATTTCAAGTCTGTGCCATAAGCGGTTTCGGAGAAGAAGATTTTTGTAGTTTTAAAAAACAGCGCATTCGAAACAAAATGGCCGCCAAGGTATGCAATGTATGGCTTTCAAATTGCACATACTAATGCTCACTATAGACCTCTACAATTTGCAGAAGTTTCATGAAAATTTGCAAATGTTTTATTTTACGAAGGCGACTGCGCAGTGCGAGTTTTGACTGCAATATTGCCTTTAGGGGTCATGACTATGTGTAATCATGTGTCTGCTGCACTGTAATATAGTGCAAATATAATGCATAAAGTGCAAATTTATGCAATTAAACAACGATAAAAATGGCTCATAGCAGCCATGTTGATTATGGAAAATTTGCAGTTCTAACAATCTTGGTAGACAACCCTGCAAAGAGTACATGTGCAAAATTGCGCTCCTTTGCACTTAGCGATTTCAGATAAGAAGATGTTTAAAGATTTTTGCACATTTCAAAATGGCAGCTAGATCATGTGACTAAATTACTTCTCTTGAGCAAACTTTATTCTAGGTCACTACAGCAGTACACAGAGCAAGTTTCACAACTGTAACATAAGCGGTTCCAGAGAAGAAGATTTTCAAGTATTTGTCAAAATTTGCCGCAAAAAACAATATGGCTGCTAGGTCACATGACCTATGAGATTTATTTTGCAAAGATTTATGCACAGCATAGGTCTCTAGCACTGTGTCAAGTTTCATGAGTTTTTGAGTTATGCTGTGGCTATTATAAGCATTTGAAAAAAATGGCGGAAAAATAATTTTAATGATACAAGCAATAACAAATAATAATATAGCTGCAAGCAGCGATAGAGGTGGCCATGCGCATCGACTTTGCAATGGCATACAAGCAGCTAAGTCACAAAATAAAGCTTTATAGAAATTTTTAAAATTCTAACATTAGCATTTGGAAAAAAAACACATTTTCGAAAATTTTGCGTTTTTCAATATGGCTGCCCTGCCATATGACCAATACATTCATCACGATCAGATGTAACTCTAGGTCATAAGATATTGTTTTACAGCAAATTTCACAGCTTTAACATAAGCGGTTGCAAAGAAAACACATTTTCGAAATTTTTGCGTAAACCAATATGGCTGCCACAGCTTTTGACCAATTCCTTTAACATGAACAACTGTGATTCTAGGTCACAATATAAGGCTACTTAGCTAGTTTCACAGTTCTAACATAAGCGGTTGCAGAGAAAATATATTTTCGAAATTTTTGCGCAAAACAAAATGTCTGCCTAATCATATGATATACAGCCTCCATATTATGCACAATTGTTCTTACCATAGATGTCAATAAACATGGCAAAAATAAAGCATTTTTGTAAAACGGTTTTTGTTTTATTATTAATTTAAAAATATCGTTAAGCATTTTTGAAGAATTCAAAATGGCTGCCAAACCACATGACCTATCAACTTCTCTTGAACAAATCTGAATGTTAGTGATAACATAACTCTGTAAACAAAATTTCAAGTCTGTGCCATAAGTGGTTTAGGAGAAGAAGATTTTTGTAGCTTTTAAAAACAGTGCATACGAAACAAAATTGCCGCCAAGCTATGCAATGTATGGCTTTCAAATTGCATATACTAATGCTCACTATAGAACTCTACAATTTTCAGAAGTTTCATGAAAATTTGCAAATGTTTTATTTAACGAAGGCGACTGCGCAGTGCGAATTTTAACTGAAATATTGTCTTTGAGGGTAAATGACTATGTGTAATCATGTGTCTATTACACTGTAATATTGTTAAATATTGTAAAACTAATGTATAAAGTGCAAAATTACGCTTTTAAATGGCGATAAAAAGGTTAATGTCTCACAGCAGCCATGTTGATTATGGAAAAATCTCAATTTTAGCAAACTTGGTAGAGGACCTTGCAAGGAGCATATGTGCAAAATTGCTCTTTATTGCACTAAGCGGTTTAAGAGAAAAAAATGTTTAAAGATTTTCGCAAAATGCAAGATGGCTGCTACATCATGTGACCAAGGCACTTCTGTTGAGCAATGGCAAATCTAGGTCATAGTAGCACTAAGCACAGCAAGTTTCAAAGTTGCAACATAAGCAGTTCCAGGGCTAAAGATTATTAAGCAGATCTCGAAATTTGTCGCAAAAAACAATATGGCTGCGTAACCTTATGACCTATGAGTTCAATATTGCATGAGATAAAGCATTGCAATAGGCTGTACCAGCATACCTGATTTCAAGAGTTTAGCATAAGTAATTTGTGTTTTGTGAGCAATTGACTCAAAAGAGGCAGTATTGAATTACAAATAATTACGATAAACATAAAACCGATATTGCTGCCGCATCATGTGACTGATTCTCTCCTAATGAGCAATTGTGAATGTAGGTCACAATATAAGACTGTACAGCAAATTTCACAGTTCTTACATAAGCAGTTGCAGAGAAAATAGACTTTTGAAATTTTCGCGTAAGCCAAGATAGCTGCCCGATCGTAAGATATACAGCCTCCATATTACGCACAATAGTGCTCACTATAGATGTCAATAAACATGGCAAAAATAAAGCATTTTGTTTAAAACGGTTTTTGTTTTATTAATAGTTTAAAAATATCGTTAAGCAATTTTGAACAATTCAAAATGGCTGCCAAACCACATGACGTATCAACTTCTCTTGAACAAATCTGAATGTTAGTCATAAGATAACTGTATAAACAAAATTTCAAGTCTGTCCCATAAGCGGTTTCGGAGAAGAAGATTTTTATAGTTTTTAAAATTGCGCATACGAAACAAAATGGGCGCCAAGCTATGCAATGTATGGCTTTCAAATTGCACATACTAATGCTCACTATAGACATCTACAATTTGCAGTAGTTTAATGAAAATTTGCAAATGTTTTATTTCACGAAGGCAATTGCGCAATGTGAATTTTAACTGCAATATTGTCTTTAAGGGTTATGACTATGTGTAATCATGTGTCTATTACACTGTAATATTGTTAAACATTGTAAAACGAATGTATAAAGTGCAAAATTACGCAATTAAATGGCGATAAAAAGGTTAATGTCTCACAGCAGCCATGTTGATTATGGAAAAATCGCAATTTTAACAAACTTGGTAGAGGACCTTGCAAGGAGCATATGTGCAAAATTGCGCTTTATTGCACTAAGCGGTTTAAGAGAAGAAGATGTTTAAAAATGTTCGCAAAATGCAAGATGGCTGCTACATCATGTGACCAAGGCAATGGCAAGGCTGTTGAGCAATGGCAAATCTAGTTCATAGCAGCACTTAGCACAGCAAGTTTCAAAGTTGTAACATTAGCAGTTCTGGAGATAAAGATTATTAAGCGTTTATCTAAATTTATTGCAAAAAGCAATATGGCTGCGTAACCTTATGACCTATGAGTTCAATATTGCATGAGGTGTAGCAGAGCAATAGGCTGTACTAGCATACCTGATTTCAAGAGCTTTGCTTTAGCAGTTCAAAAGTTATGGGCAATAGAAAAAGTGGCGGAATAATAAAAATAATAATAATAATAATAATAATAATAATAATAATAATCCTGACAATAACAATAGGTTGTCCTGCAACTTCGTTGCATGGCCACCTAAACATAGCTGCAAGCAGCAATAGAGGTGGCCAAGCGCATTGCTTTTGCAATAGCATACAAGCAACTAATTCACAATATAAAAGCTATAAAGCAAGTTTTTACATTTCTTACATAAGCAGTTGTAAAAAAAAAAAAAACATTTTCGAAATGTTTGCGTTTTCAAAATGGCTGCCATACCATATGACTAATACTTTCAGCACAAACAGATGTAACTCAAGGTCACAATATATGGTTATACAGCAAATTGCACTGCTTTAACATAAGCAAAGGAAACGCATTTTCAAAATTTTCGCGAAAACCAATATGGCTGCCACAGCTTGTGATAAATTTCTTCAACATGAACAACTGTGACTCTAAGTCACAATATAAGGTTATAGAGCAAGTTTTACAGTTCTAACATAAGCAGTTGCAGAGAAAATAGATTTTCAAAATTTTTGCGTAAAACAAAATGACAGCCAGATCATATAATATACAGACTCCATATTTTGCACAATAGTTCTCATCAATAAGCATGGCAAAAATAAAACATTTTTGCAAAATGGTTTTTGTTTTATTATTAATTTAAAAATATTGTTAAGCGTTTCTAAACAATTCAAAATGGCTGCCAAACCACATAACTTATCAACTTCTATTGAACAAATCTGAATGTTAGTCATAAGATAACTCTATAAACAAAATTTCAAGTCTGTCCCATATGCGGTTTCGGAGAAGAAGATTTTTGAAGTTTTTAAAAAACAGCGCATACGAAACAAAATGGCCGCCAAGTGATGCAATGTATGGCTTTCAAATTGCAGATACTAATGCTCACTATAGACCTCTACAATTTGCAGAAGTTTCATGAAAATTTGCAAATGTTTTATTTCACGAAGGTGACTGCGCAGTGCGAATTTTCACTGCAAAATTGCCTTTTGGGGTCATGAATATGTGTAATCATGTGTCTGCTGCACTGTAATATAGTTAAATAGTGCAAAAATAATGCATACATTGCAAATTTACGCAATTAAACAAAGATAAAAAGGCAAATGGCTCATAGCAGCCATGTTGATTATGGAAACTTTGCAGTTTTAACAATCTTGGTAGATGACATTGCAAAGAGTACATGTGCAAAATTGCGCTCCATTGCACTTAGCGGTTGCAGAGAAGAAGATGTTTAAAGATTTTCGCTCATTTCAAAATGGCAGCTAGATCATGTGACTAAATCACTTCTCTTGAACAAACTTTATTCTAGATCAGTACAGCAGTACACACAGCAAGTTTGTACTGCTGTACTGCTGTACGGAGAAGATTTTTGTAGTTTTTAAAAACAGCGCAATCAAAACAAAATGGCCGCCAAGCTATGCAATGTATGACTATCAAATTGCACATACTAATGCTCACTATAGACCTCTACAATTTGCAGAAGTTTCATGAAAATTTGCAAATGTTTTATTTAACGAAGGCGATTGCGCGGTGCGAATTTTACCTGCAATATTGCCTTTAGGGGTCATTACATGTCTGCTGCACTGTAATATAGTTAAATAGTGTAAATATAATGCATAAAGTGCAAATTTATGCAATTAAACAACGATAAAAAGGCGAATCGCTCATAGCAGCCATATTGATTTTGAAAAATCCACAGTTTTAACTATCTTGGTAGATTACCTTGCAAAGAGTACATGTGCAAAATTGCGCTTTATTGCACTTAGCAGTTTCAGAGAAGAAGATGTTTAAAGATTTTCGCACATTTCAAAATGGCAGCTAGATCATGTGACCAAATCACTTCTCTTGAACAAACTTTATTCTAGGTCAGTACAGCAGTACACACAGCAAGTTTCACAAGTGTAACATAAGCGGTTCAAGAGAAGAAGATTTTCAAGCGTTTGTCAAAATTTGTTGCAAAAAACAATATGGCTGCTAGATCACATGACCTATGAGATTTATATTGCATAGGATTATGCACAGCATAGATCTCTAGCACTGTGCCAAGTTTCATGAGTTTTTGAGTTATGCTGTTGTTATTATAAGCATTTGAAAAAAACTGCGGAAAAATAATAATAAATATAGCTGCAAGCAGCAATAGGGGTGGCCATGCGCATCACCTTTGCAAAGCATACAAGCTGCAAAGTCACAATATATAGCTACACAGCACATTTCACAGCTTTAACATAAGCAGTTGCAAAGAAATCACATTTTCGAAATTTTCGCGTAAACCAATATGGCTGCCATAGCCTGTGACAAATTCCTTCAACATGAACAAATGTGACTCTAGTTCACAATATAAGGTTATACAGCTAGTTTCACAGTTCTAAGATAAGCAGTTGCAGAGAAAATAGATTTGTGAAATTTTCGCATAAAACAAAATGGCTGCCAGATCACATGATATACAGCCTCCATATTATGCACAATAATTCTCACTATATATGTCAATAATAATGGCAAAAATAAAGCATTTTTGTAAAATGGTATTTGTTTTATTATTAATTTAAAAATATTGTTAAACGTTTTTGAACGATTCAAAATGGCTGCCAAACCACATGACCTATCAACTTCTCTTGAACAAATCTGAATGTTAGTCATAAGCTAACTCTGTAAACAAAATTTCAAGTCTGTGCCATAAGCGGTTTCGGAGAAGAAGATTTTTGTAGTTTTTAAAAACAGCTCATACGAAACAAAATGGCCGCCACACTGTGTAATGTATGGCTTTCATATTACACACACTAATGTTCACCATAGACCTCTACAATTTGCACAAGTTTCATAAAAATTTGCAAATGTTTTATTCCACGAAGGCGACTGCGCAATGCAAATTTTAACTGCAATATTGTCTTTAAGGGTTATGACTATGTGTAATCATGTGTGTATTACACTGTAATATTGTTAAATATTGTAAAACTAATGTATAAAGTGCAAAATTACGCAATTAAATGGCGATTAAAAGGTTAATGTCTCACAGCAGCCATGTTGATTATGGAAAAATCGCAATTTTAACAAACTTGGTAGAGGTTCTTACAAGGAGCATATGTGCAAAATTGCGCTTTATTGCACTAAGCGGTTTAAGAGAAGATGTTTAAAGATTTTCGCAAAATGCAAGATGGCTGCTACATCATGTGACCAAGGCACTTCTGTTGAACAATGGCAAATCTAGATCATAGCAGCACTGAGCACAGCAAGTTTCAAAGTTGCAACATAAGCAGTTCCAGAGCTGAAGATTTTTAAGCTTTTCTCGAAATTTGTCGCAAAAAACAAAATAGCTGCCTAACCATATGACCTATGAGTTCAATGTTGCATGAGATGTAGAATTGCAATAGGCTGTACCAGCATACCTGATTTCAAGAGTTTAGCATAAGTAATTTGTGTTTTGTGAGCAATTGAATCAAAAGAGGCAGTATTGAATTATAAATAATTACGATAAAAATAAAACTAATATTGCTGCCACATCATGTGACTGATTCTCTCCTAATGAGCAATCATGAATGTAGGTCACAATATAAGATTATACAGCAAATTTCATAGTTCTAACATAAGCGGTTTCAGAGAAAATAGACTTTCGTTATTTTCGCGTAAACCAAGATGGCTGCTTGATCATAAGATATAGAGCTTCCATATTATGCACATAGATGTCAATAAACATGGCAAAATTAAAGCATTTTTGTAAAACTGTTTTTGTTTTATTATTAATTTTAAAATATCGTTAAGCGTTTTTGAACAATTCAAAATGGCTGCCAAACCACATAACCTATCAACTTCTCTTGAACAAATCTGAATGTTAGTCGTATGATAACTCTGTAAACAAAATTTTAAGTCTGTGCCATAAGCGGTTTCGGAGAAGAAGATTTTTGTAGTTTTTAAAAACAGCGCATACGAAACAAATTGGCCGCCAAGCTATGCAATGTATGGCTTTCAAATTGCACATACTAATGCTCACCATAGACCTCTACAATTTGCATAAGTTTCATGAAAATTTGCAAATGTTTTATTTCACGAAGGCGACTGCGCAATGCGAATTTTAACTGCAATATTGTCTTTAAGGGTTATGACTATGTGTAATCATGTGTCTATTACACTGTAATATTGTTAAATATTGTAAAACTAATGTATAAAGTGCAAAATTACGCAATTAAATGGCGATAAAAAGGTTAATGTCTTACAGCAGCCATGTTGATTATGGAAAAATCGCAATTTTAACAAACTTGGTAGAGGACCTTGCAAGGAGCATATGTGCAAAATTGCGCTTTATTGCACTAAGCGGTTTAAGAGAAGAAGATGTTTAAAGATTGTCGCAAAATGCAAGATGGTTGCTACATCATGTGACCAAGGCACTTCTTTTGAGCTACAGCAAATTTAGTTCATAGCAGCACTGAGCACAGCAAGTTGCAAAGCTGTAACATAAGCAGTAACAGAGCTAAAGATTATTAAGCGTTTCTCGAAATTTGTCGCAAAAAACAATATGGCTGCGTAACCTTATGACCTATGAGTTCAATATTGCATGAGATGTAGCAGAGCAATAGGCTGTACTAGCATACCTGATTTTAAGAGCTTTGCTTTAGCAGTTCAAAAGTTATGGGCAATAGAAAAAGTGGCGGAATAATAAAAATAATAATAATAATAATAATAATAATCCTGACAATAACAATAGGTTGTCCTGCAACTTCGTTGCATGGCCACCTAATAAAAATAATAATAATAATCTGAGCAAAAACAATAGGTGTCCAGCAGCAATAGAGGTGGCCAAGCGCATACAAGCAGCTAAGTCACAAAAATAGCTATAAAGCATGTTTTTGCAGTTCTAAGATAAACAGTTGGAAAGAAAACACATTTTTGAAATTATTGCGTTTTTAACCCCTTAGTGACCAGAGCACTTTTCCATTTTCTGTCCGTTTGGGACCAAGGCTATTTTTACATTTCTGCGGTGTTTGTGTTTAGCTGAAATTTTCCTCTTACTCATTTACTGTACCCACACATATTATATACCGTTTTTCTCGCCATTAAATGGACTTTCTAAAAATACCATTATTTTCATCATATCTTATCATTTACTATAAAATAATTTATAAAATATGAGGAAAAATGGAAAAAAACACACTTTTTCTAACTTTGAACCCCAAAATCTGTTACATATCTACAACCACCAAAAAACACCCATGCTAAATAGTTTCTAAATTTTGTCCTGAGTTTAGAAATACCCAATGTTTACATGTTCTTTGCTTTTTTTGTAACTTATAGGGCCATAAATACAAGTAGCACTTTGCTATTTTCAAACCATTTTTTTTCAAAATTAGTGCTAGTTACATTGGGACACTGATATCTTTCAGGAATACCTGAATATCCCTTGACATGTATATATTTTTTTTTAGAAGACATCCCAAAGTATTGATCTAGGCCCATTTTGGTATATTTCATGCCACCATTTCACCGCCAAATGCGATCAAATACAAAAAATCGTTCACTTTTTCACAAATTTTTTCACAAACTTTCAGTTTCTCACTGAAATTATTTACAAACTGCTTGTGCAATTATGGCATAAATGGTTGTAAATTCTTCTCTGGGATCCCCTTTGTTCAGAAATAGCAGACATATATGGCTTTGGCTTTGCTTTTTGGTAATTAGAAGGCCGCTAAATGCCACTGCCCACCACACGTGTATTATGCCCAGCAGTGAAGGGGTTAATTAGGAAGCATGTAAGGAGCTTTTTGGGGTATTTTTAGCTTTAGTGTAGTGTAGTAGACAACCCCAAGTATTGATCTAGGCCCATTTTGGTATATTTCATGCCACCATTTCACCGCCAAATGCGATCAAATTAAAAAAAATGTTACATTTTTCACAATTTTAGGTTTCTCACTGAAATCATTTACAAACAGCTTGTGCAATTATGGCACAAATGGTTGTAAATGCTTCTCTGGGATCCCCTTTGTTCAGAAATAGCAGACATATATGACTTTGGCGTTGCTTTTTGGTAATTAGAATGCTGCTAAATGGCGCTGCGCATCACACGTGTATTATGGCTAGCAGTGAAGGGGTTAATTAGGTAGCTTGTAGGGAGCTTGCAGGGTTAATTTTAGCTTTAGTGTAGAGATCAGCCTCCCACCTGAAACATCAGACCCCCTGATCCCTCCCAAACATCTCTCTTCCCTCCCCTACCCCACAAATGTCCCCGCCATCTTAAGTACTGGCAGAAACTCTGCCAGTACTAAAATAAAAGGAGAATTTTGGCTTTTTTGTGCTTTTTTTTTTAGCATATTTACATATGCTTATGTGTAGGATCCCCATTAGCCCCCAACCTCACTGATCCCCCACCAAACAGCTCTCTAACCCTCCCCCTCTGACTTAATGTGCGCCATCTTGGGTACTGGCAGCTGTCTGCCAGTACCCATTTTAGTGAAAAATATGCGGTTAAATATAAAAAAAATGCCCCTTTTCTGTAGTGTAGCTTCCCCCCCCCAATACCAACCCCCCACCCCTTCCTGATCCCTTAGATGCTTTCAAAAAAATAAGTTAATTATATATTCAACTTGTACCTTTTTTCTGTAGTGTAGCGGTTCCCACCCGCTCCCGCCCCGTGCACGCGCCCCGCCCGCCACCCCCGTGCACGCGCGCGCGCGCCCGTGCGCGCCCCCGGCGATACCGCAACCGATCCCGCCCCCCTCTCTCACTAAGAAGCCATCGATGGCCGCCCACCCACCTCCCATTTCAGCTCCCACCCACCAACGAATGCGGCCATCGATGTCCGGTGCAGAGAGGGCCACAGAGTGGCTCTCTCTGCACCGGAGGGGTAAAAAATGTTATTGCAGGATGCCTCAATATCGAGGCATCCTGCAATAACCGGAAATCAGCTGGAAGTGATCAGGATCGCTTCCAGCTGCTTTCCAAACCGAGGACGTGCAGGGTACGTCCTTGGTCGTTAAGTGACTTTTTTAAGAGGACGTACCCTGCACGTCCTCGGTCATTAAGGGGTTAAAGATAGCTGCCACACTATATGAGCAATACTTTCAGCATGAACAGATGTAAATCTAAGTCACATTATATGGCTATACAGCAAATTTCAAAGCTTTAACATAAGCGGTTGCAAAGAAAACACATTTTCGAAGTTTTTGCGCTATTCAAGATGGCGGCCACACCATGTGACCAATACTTTCAACATGAACAGATGAGTTACAATGTATAATATTGTAATCAAAACAACAGGGTAGGTATAAGATACAACGCTCAAATCTCAAATGCTATTCCCAAAAGGTAAGTGCACTTCCTAACATCAAACCAAAATAGACAAAGAACAAGGGGATATGGGAACGCGCTGTAAAAAACAGCATAAGAGAGGTAAAGAACTATATAAGGAATGTGGATTACACAAGAGTTTAAAAAAAAGTTTATATTTGTTTATAATTGTATTACAATAAGCGATGCCGGCATCTGATACAAAGTAAAATAGTACAATTAAAATAGGATAAGAATCAACATAAAATATAAAACATCAGTGTGTAGTGCTGTAAGTAACTATAAAAATAATAATAATAAGTTGCAAAGTAACACAATGTTAAAATTGAAACAGAGTCAATGTTACCGTCCTTTCACAATCAGGCCAGTGATTAGAGTGTCTGATCCAGCTGTTTATATGAATGCAGGTATGACTTGGAAAATTCCCTCTGCATTGTTTTTAAAACAGCGAAAAGCTTGCAGAATCTTCTGGCTTGTATCCAATGACTGTGAGTTAAATTTCAAAGACACATTCACAGCCGTATTTGCGGGATGTCCCGTGCTGTGGACCGGTTCCGGTCAGGAGGTCAAAGTGCAGGAGTAATGATAAGCAACGACAGACTTCGTTTCTTTGAAGTAAAAATGAATCAGACTGCTTTTAACAAATGTGGGTCAGGGTTGGGAATTACGCATATAGAGTCAATTCATATATTAAAGAGGCTCAATGCACCGCACCTACGGCATATGTAAGTCAAGCAGTTGTATTGCAAGTGAAGTTTGTAACAGCGTCCATATTATTCAGATTCCAGTGCTGGACAGAAGAAAGTAGATCATGGGTATGATGGTATTTCCAAGAAAAAACAACTCTGTGAATTAGAGTTGGTCTCAACCACCTTACCTACTACTTAATTTCACAAGTTATGAGCAAATTTCTACGTGTTTCAGCCTAGTCAGGCCTTTATCAAGATTGTAATACAATTAAAAACAAATATAAACTTTTTTTATACTCTTGTGTAATCCACATTCCTTATATAGTTCTTTACCTCTCTTATGCTGTTTTTTACAGCGCGTTCCCATATCCCCTTGTTCTTTATAATGTTGTAATATAAGGTTATACATAAAGTTTCACAGTTCTAACATAAGTGGTTGCAAAGAAAACACATTTTCGAAGTTTTTGCGTTATTCAAAATGGCGGCCATACCATGTGACCAATACTTTCAACATGAACAGATGTAACTGTATATTAATAAGGTTATACATAAAGTTTCACAGTTCTAACATAAGTGGTTGCAGGGAAAATAGATTTTCGAAATTTTCGCAAAAAACAAAATGGCTGCCAGAATATATGATATACAGTCTTCATATTATGCACAATAATTGTCACCATAGATGTCAATAAGCATGGGAAAAATAAAGCATTTTGGTAAAACGGTTTCTGTTTTATTATTAATTAAAAAATATCGTTAAGCATTTTTGAACAATTCAAAATGGCTGCCAAACCACATGACGTATCAACTTCTCTTGAACAAATCTGAATGTTAGTCATAAGATAACTCTATAAACAAAATTTCAAGTCTGTGTCATAAGAAGAAGATTTTTGTAGTTTTTAAAAACAGCGCATTCGAAACAAAATGGCCGCCAAGCAATGTATGGCTTTCAAATTGCACATACTAATGCTCACTATAGACCTCTACAATTTGCAGAAGTTTCATGAAAATTTGCAAATGTTTTATTTCACGAAGGCGACTGCGCACTGCAAATTTTAACTGCAATATTGCCTTTAGGGGTCATAACTGTGTGTAATCATGTGTCTGCTGCACTGTAATATAGTTAAATAGTGTAAATATAATGCATAAAGTGTAAATGTACGCAATTAAACAACGATAAAAAGGCGAATCGCTCATAGCAGCCATGTTGATTATGGAAAATTTTCAGTTTTAACAATCTTGGTAGATGACCTCGCAAAGAGAACATGTGCAAAATTGCTCTTTATTGCACTTAGCGGTTTCAGAGAAGAAGATGTTTAAAGATTTTCGCACATTTCAAAATGGCAGCTAGATCATGTGACCAAATCACTTCTCTTGAACAAACTTTATTCTAGGTCAGTACAGCAGTTTACACAGCAAGTTTCACAACTGTAACATAAGCGGTTCCAGAGAAGAAGATTTTCAAGCATTTGTCAAAATTTGTCGCAAAAAACAATATGGCTGCTAGATCACATGACCTATGAGATTTATATTGCATAGGATTATGCACAGTATAGATCTCTAGCACTGTGCCAAGTTTCATGAGTTTTTGAGTTATGCTGTTGCTATTATAAGCATTTGAAAAAAAGGGCGGAAAAATAATAATAATAATAAAATTAATAATAATAAATATAGCTGCAAGCAGCGATAGGGGTGGCCATGCGCATCACCTTTGCAAAGCATACAAGCTGCAAAGTCACAATATATAGCTACACAGCACATTTCACAGCTTTAACATAAGCAGTTGCAAAGAAATCACATTTTCGAAATTTTCGCATAAACCAACATAGCCTGTGACCAATTCCTTCAACATGAACAAATGTGACTCTAGTTCACCATATAAGGTTATACAGCTAGTTTCACAGTTCTAAGATAAGCAGTTGCAGAGAAAATAGATTTGTGAAATTTTCGCATAAAACAAAATGGCTGCCAGATCACATGATATACAGCCTCCATATTATGCACAATAATTCTCACTATATATGTCAATAATAATGGCAAAAATAAAGCATTTTTGTAAAACGGTATTTGTTTTATTATTAATTTAAAAATATCGTTAAACGTTTTTGAACAATTCAAAATGGCTGCCAAACCACATGACCTATCAACTTCTCTTGAACAAATCTGAATGTTAGTCATAAGCTAACTCTGTAAACAAAATTTCAAGTCTGTGCCATAAGCGGTTTCGGAGAAGAAGATTTTTGTAGTTTTTAAAAACAGCTCATACGAAACAAAATGGCCGCCACACTGTATAATGTATGGCTTTCATATTACACACACTAATGCTCACCATAGACCTCTACAATTTGCACAAGTTTCATAAAAATGTGCAAATGTTTTATTCCACGAAGGGGTTATGACTATGTGTAATCATGTGTGTATTACACTGTAATATTGTTAAATATTGTAAAACTAATGTATAAAGTGCAAAATTACGCAATTAAATAGCGATAAAAAGGTTAATGTCTCACAGCAGCCATGTTGATTATGGAAAAATCGCAATTTTAACAAACTTGGTAGAGAACCTTGCAAGGAGCATATGTGCAAAATTGCGCTTTATTGCACTAAGCGGTTTAAGAGAAGAAGATGTTTAAAGATTTTCGCAAAATGCAAGATGGCTGCTACATCATGTGACCAAGGCACTTTTGTTGAACAATGGCAAATCTAGGTCATAGCAGCACTGAGCACAGCAAGTTTCAAAGTTGTAACGTAAGCAGTTCCAGAGCTGAAGATTTTTAAGCTTTTCTCGAAATTTGTCGCAAAAAACAAAATAGCTGCCTAACCATATGACCTATGAGTTCAATGTTGCATGAGAGGTAGAATTGCAATAGGCTGTACCAGCATACCTGATTTCAAGAGTTTAGCATAAGTAATTTGTGTTTTGTGAGCAATTGACTCAAAAGAGGAAGTATTGAATTATAAATAATTACGATAAAAATAAAACTAATATTGCTGCCACATCATGTGACTGATTCTCTCCTAATGAGCAATTATGAATGTAGGTCACAATATAAGATTATACAGCAAATTTCATAGTTCTAACATAAGCGGTTTCAGAGAAAATAGACTTTCGTTATTTTCGCGTAAACCAAGATGGCTGCCTGATATAGAGCTTCCATATTATGCACAATAGTGCTCACCATGGATGTCAATAAACATGGCAAAAATAAAGCATTTTTGTAAAACGGTTTTTGTTTTATTATTAATTTTTAAAAATCGTTAAGCGTTTTTGAACAATTCAAAATGGCTGCCAAACCACATGACCTATCAACTTCTCTTGAACAAATCTGAATGTTAGTCGTAAGATAACTCTGTAAACAAAATTTAAAGACTGTGCCATAAGCGGTTTCGGAGAAGAAGATTTTTGTAGTTTTTAAAAACAGCGCATACGAAACAAAATGGCCACCAAGCTATGCAATGTATGGCTTTCAAATTGCACATACTAATGCTCACTATAGACCTCTACAATTTGCAGAAGTTTCATGAAAATTTGCAAATGTTTTATTTCACGAAGGCGACTGCACAATGCAAATTTTAACTGCAATATTGTCTTTAAGGGTTATGACTATGTGTAATCATGTGTCTATTACACTGTAATATTGTTAAATATTGTAAAACTAATGTATAAAGTGCAAAATTACGCAATTAAATGGCGATAAAAAGGTTAATGTCTTAAAGCAGCCATGTTGATTATGGAAAAATCCCAATTTTAACAAACTTGGTAGAGGACCTTGCAAGGAGCATATGTGCAAAATTGCGCTTTATTGCACTAAGCGGTTTAAGAGAAGAAGATGTTTAAACATTTTTGCAAAATGCAAGATGGCTGCTACATCATGTGACCAAGGCACTTCTGTTGAACAATGGCAAATCTAGTTCATAGCAGCACTGAGCACAGCAAGTTTCAAAGTTGTAACATTAGCAGTTCCGGAGATAAAGATTATTAAGCGTTTATCAAAATTTGTCGCAAAAAGCAATATGGCTGCGTAACCTTATGACCTATGAGTTCAATATTGCATGAGATGTAGCAGAGCAATAGGCTGTACTAGCATACCTGATTTTAAGAGCTTTGCTTTAGCAGTTCAAAAGTTATGGGCAATAGAAAAAGTGGCGGAATAATAATAATAATAATAAAAAAAAATAATAATAATAATAATAATAATAATAATAATCCTGACAATAACAATAGGTTGTCCTGCAACTTCGTTGCATGGCCACCTAATAATAATAATAAAAATAATAATAATAATAATAATAATAATAATAATCCTGACAATAACAATAGGTTGTCCTGCAACTTCGTTGCATGGCCACCTAAATATAGCTGCAAGCAGCAATAGAAGTGGCCAAGCGCATTGACTTTGCAATAGCATACAAGCTGCTAAGTCACAATATATAGCTATAGAGCAAATTTCACAGCTTTAACATAAGCAGTTGCAAAGAAAACACATTTTCAAAATTTTGCGTAAACCAATATGGCTGCCATAGCTTGTGACCAATTCCTTCAACATGAACAACTGTGACTCTAGATCACAATATAAGGTTACACAGCAAGTTTCACAGCTCTAATATAAGCGGTTGCAGAGAAAATAGATTTTCAATTTTTTTTGCGCAAAACAAAATGGCTGCCTAATCATATGATATACAGCCTCCATATTATGCACAATAGTTCTCACCATAGATGTCAATAATCATGGCAAAAAAAAAGCATTTTTGTAAAACGGTTATTGTTTTATTATTATTTTAAAAATATCGTTAAGCGTTTTTGAACAATTGAAAATGGCTGCCAAACCACATGACCTATCAACTTCTCTTGAACAAATCTGAATGTTAGTCATAAGATGACTCTATAAACAAAATTTCAAGTCTGTGCCATAAGCGGTTTCGGAGAAGAAGATTTTTGTAGTTTTTAAAAACAGCGCATTCATGTATGGCTTTCAAATTGCACATACTAATGCTCACTATATACCTCTACAATTTGCAGAAGTTCCATGAAAATTTGCAAATGTTTTATTTCACGAAGGCGACTGCGCAGTGCGAATTTTACATGCAATATTGCATTTAGGGGTCATAACTTTGTGTAATCATGTGTTTGCTGCACTGTAAATAGTGTAAATATAATGCATAAAGTGCAAATTTACGCAATTAAACAAAGATAAAAAGGCGAATCGCTCATAGCAGCCATATTGATTATGGAAAATTCGCAGTTTTAACAATCTTGGTAGATGATCTCGCAAAGAGTACATGTGCAAAATTGTGCTTTATTGCACTTAGCAGTTTCAGAGAAGAAGATGTTTAAAGATTTTCGCTCATTTCAAAATGGCAGCTAGATCATGTGACCAAATCACTTCTCTTGAACAAACTTTATTCTAGGTCAGTACAGCAGTACACACAGCAAGTTTCACAAGTGTAACATAAGCGGTTCCAGAGAAGAAGATTTTCAAGCGTTTGTCAAAATTTGTTGCAAAAAACAATATGGCTGCTAGATCACATGACCTATGAGATTTATATTACATAGGATTATGCACAGCATAGATCTCTAGCACTGTGCCAAGTTTCATGAGTTTTTGAGTTATGCTGTTGTTATTATAAGCATTTGAAAAAAACGGCGGAAAAATAATAATAATAATAATAATAATAATAATCTGAGCAAAAACAATAGGTGTCCAGCACTATAGTGCTTGGCCACCTAAATATATCTGCAAGCAGCGATAGAGGTGGCCATGCGCATTGCGTTTTTCAAGATGGCTGCCCCACCAAATGATTAATACTTTCATCACGATCAGATGTAACTATAGGTGACAATATATAGTTATACAGCAAATTTCACAGCTTTAACATAAGCGGTTGGAAAGAAAACACATTTTCAAAATTTTCTCGTAAACCAATATGGCTGCCACAGCTTGTGACCAATTCCTTCAACATGAATAACTGTGACTCTAGGTCACAATATAAGGATATATAGCAAGTTTCACAGTTCTAACATAAGCAGTTGCAGAGAAAATAGATTTTCGAAATTTTCGCATAAAACAAAATGGCTGCCAGATCTTATGATATACAGCCTCCATATTATGCACAATAATTGTCACCATAGATCTCAATAAACATGGCAAAAATAAAGCATTTTTGTAAAACGGTTTTTGTTTTATTATTAATTTAAAAATATCGTTAAGCGTTTTTGAACAATTCAAAATGGCTGCCAAACCACATGACATATCAACTTCTCTTGAACAAATCTGAATGTTAGTCATAAGATAAATCTGTAAACAAAATTTCAAGTCTGTGCCATAAGCGGCTTCGGAGAAGAAGATCTTTGTAGTTTTTAAAAAACACGCATACAAAACAAAATGGCCGCCAAGCTATGCATTGTATGGCTTTCAAATTGCACATACTAATGCTCACTATAGACCTCTACAATTTTCAGAAGTTTTATGAAAATTTGCAAATGTTTTATTTCACGAAGGCGACTGCGCAGTTCAAATTTTTACTGCAATATTGCCTTTAGGGGTCATGACTATGTGTACTCATGTGTCTGCTACACTGTAATATAGTTAAATAGTGTAAACATAATGCATAAAGTGCAAATTTACGCAATTAAACAGCGATAAAAAGGCGAATGGCTCATAGCAGCCATGTTGATTATGGAAAATTCGCAGTTTGAACAAACTTGGTAGAGGACCTTGCAAGGAGCACATGTGCAAAATTGCACTTCATTGCACTTAGCGGTTGCAGAGAAGAAGATGTTTAAAGATTTTCGCACAATTCAAAATGGCAGCTAGGTCATGTGACTAAATCACTTCTCTTGAACAAACTTTATTCTAGGTTAGTATAGCAGTACACACAGCAAGTTTCACAGCTGTAACATAAGCGGTTCTGGAGAAGAAGATTTTCAAGCGGTTGTCGAAATTTGTCGCAAAAAGCAATATGGCTGCTAGATCACATGACCTATGAGATTTATTTTGCACAGGATTATGCACAGCATAGATCTTTAGCATAGTGCCAAGTTTCATGAGTTTTTGAGTTATGCTGTTGTTTTTATAAGCACTTGAATAAGTGGCGGAATAATAATAATAATAATTAAAAAAAAAATAATAATAATAATCTTGACAATAACAATAGGTTGTCCTGCAACTTCGTTGCATGGCCACCTAAATATAGCTGCAAGCAGCGATCTCGACTGCGCAGTGCGAATTTTACCTGCAATATTGCCTTTAGGGGTTATAACTGTGTGTAATCATGTGTCTGCTGCACTGTAATATAGTTAAATATGGCCATGCACAAAGTGCATGGCCATATATAGTTAAATATGGCCATGCACAAATATGGCCATGCGCATTGACTTTGCAATGGCATACAAGCAGCTAAGTCACAATATAAAGCTTTATAGAAATTTTTAAAATTCTAACATTAGCATTTGGAAAAAAAACACATTTTCAAAAATTTTGCGTTTTTCAAGATGGCTGCCCTGCCATATGACCAATGCATTCATCACGATCAGAGGTAACTCTAGGTCATAAGATATTGTTTTACAGCAAATTTCACAGCTTTAACATAAGCGGTTGCAACGATAACACATTTTCGCGTAAACCAATATGGCTGCCACAGCTTGTGACCAATTCCTTTAACATGAACAACTGTGATTCTAGGTCACAGTATAAGGTTACTTAGCTAGTTTCACAGTTCTAACATAAGCGGTTGCAGAGAAAATAGATTTTTGACATTTTTGCGCAAAACAAAATGGCTGCCTAATCATATGCTATACAGCCTCCATATTATGCACAATTGTTCTTACCATAGATGTCAATAAACATGGCAAAAATAAAGCATTTTTGTAAAACGGTTTTTGTTTTATTATTAATTTAAAAATATCGTTAAGCATTTTTGAAGAATTCAAAATGGCTGCCAAACCACATGACCTATCAACTTCTCTTGAACAAATCTGAATGTTAGTCATAACATAACTCTGTAAACAAAATTTCAAGTCTGTGCCATAAGTGGTTTAGGAGATACTAATGCTCACTATAGACCTCAACAATTTGCAGAAGTGCATACGAAACTCTGTAAACAAAATTCAAGTCTGTGCCATAAGTGGTTTAGGAGATACTAATGCTCACTATAGACCTCAACAATTTGCAGAAGTGCATACGAAACTCTGTAAACAAAATTTCAAGTCTGTGCCATAAGTGGTTTAGGAGAAGAAGATTTTTGTAGCTTTTAAAAACAGTGCATACGAAACAAAATGGCCGCCAAGCTATGCAATGTATGGCTTTCAAATTGCATATACTAATGCTCACTATAGAACTCTACAATTTTCAGAAGTTTCATGAAAATTTGCAAATGTTTTATTTAACGAAGGCGACTGCGCAGTGCGAATTTTAACTGAAATATTGTCTTTGAGGGTAATGACTATGTGTAATCATGTGTCTATTACACTGTAATATTGTTAAATATTGTAAAACTAATGTATATCAAAATGGCTGCCAAACCACATGACCTATAAACTTCTCTTGAACAAATCTGAATGTTAGTCATAAGATAACTCTATAAACAAAATTTCAAGTCTGTGCCATAAGCGGTTTCGGAGAAGAAGATTTTTGTAGTTTTTAAAAACCGCACATACGAAACAAAATGGCCGTCAATCTATGCATTGTAGGGCTTCCAAATTGCACATAGACTCACTATAGACCTCTATAATTTGCAGAAGTTTTATGAAAATTTGCAAATGTTTTATTACACGAAGGCGACTGCGCAGTGCGAATTTTTACTGCAATATTGCCTTTAGGGGTCATGACTATGTGTACTCATGTGTCTGCTACACTGTAATTTAGTTAAATAGTGTAAACATAATGCATAAAGTGAAAATTTACGCAATTAAACAGCGATAAAAAGGCGAATGGCTCATAGCAGCCATGTTGATTATGGAAAATTTGCAGTTTGAACAAACTTGGTAGAGGACCTTGCAAGGAGCACATGTGCAAAATTGCGCTTCATTGCACTTAGCGGTTTCAGAGAAGATGATGTTTAAAAATGTTTGCACAATTCAAAATGGCAATATAAGGTTATACAAAAAGTTTCACAGTTCTAACATAAGTGGTTGCAGAGAAAATAGATTTTCAAAATTTTCGCAAAAAACAAAATGGCTGCCAGTATATATGATATACAGTCTCCATATTATGCACAATAGTTGTCATCACAGATGTCAATAAGCATGGCAAAAATAAAGCATTTTGGTAAAGCGGTTTTTGCTTTATTATTACTTTAAAAATATTGTTAAGCATTTTTAAACAATTCAAAATGGCTGCCAAACCACATGGCGTATCAACTTCTCTTGAAAAAATCTGAATGCTAGTCATAAGATAACTCTATAAACAAAATTTCAAGTCTTTGCCATAAGCGGTTTCGGAGAAGAAGATTTTTGTAGTTTTTAAAAACAGCGCATTCGAAACAAAATGGCCGCCAAGCTATGCAATGTATGGATTTCAAATTGCACATACTAATGCTCACTATAGACCTCAACAATTTGCAGAAGTTTCATGAAAATTTGCAAATGTTTTATTTCACGAAGGCGACTGCGCAGTGCGAATTTTACCTGCAATATTGCCTTTAGGGGTTATAACTGTGTGTAATCATGTGTCTGCTGCACTGTAATATAGTTAAATAGTGTAAATATAATGCACAAAGTGCAAATTTACGCAATTAAACAACAATAAAAAGGTGAATCGCTCATAGCAGCCATGTTGATTATGAAAAATTTGCAGTTTTAACAATCTTGCTCGCAAAGAGTACATGTGCAAAATTGCGTTTTATTGCACTTAGCGGTTTCAGAGAAGAAGATGTTTAAAATTTTTCGCACATTTCAAAATGGCAGCTAGATCATGTGACCAAATCACTTCTCTTGAACAAACTTTATTCTAGGTCAGTACAGCAGTACACACAGCAAGTTTCACAAGTGTAACATAAGCGGTTCCAGAGAAGAAGATTTTCAAGCGTTTGTCAAAATTTGTCGCAATAAACAATATGGCTGCTAGATCACATGACCTATTAGATTTATATTGCAAAGGATTATGCACAGCATAGATCTCTAGCACTGTGCCAAGTTTCATGAGTTTTTGAGTTATGCTGTTGTTTTTATAAGCATTTAAAAAAACGGCGGAAAAATAATAATAATAAAAATAATAATAATAATAATAATAATAATCTGAGCAAAAACAATAGGTGTCCAGCACTATAGTGCTTGGCCACCTAAATATAGCTGCAAGCAGCAATAGAGGTGGCCATGCACATCGACATTGCAATGGCATACAAGCAGCTAAGTCACAATATAAAGCTTTATAGAAGTTTTTACAATTCTAACATTAGCAGTTGGAAAGAAAACACATTTTCAAAATGTTTGCGTTTTTCAAGATGGCTGCCCCACCAATACTTTCATCACGATCAGATGTAACTCTAGGTCACAAGATTTTGTTTTACAGCAAATTTCACAGCTTTAACATAAGCGGTTGGAAAAAAACACACGTTTTCAAAATTTTTGCGTAAACCAATATGGCTGCCACAACTTGTGACCAATTCCTTCAACATGAACAACTGTGACTCTAGGTCACGATATGAGGTTATACAGCAAGTTTCACAGTTCTAACATAAGCAGCTGCAGAGAAAATAGATTTTCGGAACATTCGCATAAAACAAAATGGCTGCCAGATCATATGATATACAGCCTCCATATTATGCTTAATAATTGTCACCATAGATGTCAATAAACATGGCAAAAATAAAGCATTTTTGTAAAACGGGTTTTGTTTTATTATTAATTTAAAAATATCGTTAAGCGTTTTTGAACAATTCAAAATGGCTGCCAAACCACATGACCTATCAACTTCTCTTGAACAAATCTGAATGTTAGTCATAAGATAACTCTGTAAACAAAATTTCAAGTGTGTGCCTTAAGTGGTTTCGGAGAAGAAGATTTTTTATAATTTTTAAAAACAGTGCATACGAAACAAAATGGCCACCAAGCTATGCAATGTATGGCTTTCAAATTGCACATACTAATGCTCACTATAGACCTCTACAATTTGCAGAAGTTTTATGAAAATTTGCAAATGTTTTATTTCACGAAGGCGACTGCGCAATGCAAATTTTAACTGCAATATTGTCTTTAAGTGTTATGACTATGTGTAATCATGTGTGTATTACACTGTAATATTGTTAAATATTGTAAAACTTAATATATAAAGTGCAAAATTACGCAATTAAATGGCGATAAAATGGTTAATGTCTGACAGCAGCCATGCTCATTATGAAAAAATCGCAATTTTAACAAACTTGGTAGAGGACCTTGCAAGGAGCATATGTGCTAAATTGCGCCTCATTGCACTAAGCAGTTTAAGAGAAGATGTTTAAAGATTTTCACAAAATGCAAGATGGCGGTTACATCATGTGATCAAGGCACTTCTGTAGAGCAATAGCAAATCTAGGTCATAGCAGCACTAAGCACAACAAGTTTTAAGGTTGAAACATAAGCAGTTCCAGAGCTGAAGATTATTAAGCAGTTCTCGAAATTTGTTGCAAAAAACAATATGGCTGCGTAACTTTATGACCTATGAGTTCAATATTGCATGAGATGTAGCAATAGGCTGTATCAGCATACCTGATTTCAAGAGTTTAGCATAAGTAATTTGTGTTTTGTGAGCAATTGACTCAAAAGAGGCAGTATTGAATTAAAAATAATTACGATAAACATAAAACCGATATTGCTTCCGCATCATGTGACTGATTCTCTCCTAATGAGCAAATGTGAATCTAAGTCACAATATAAGACTGTACAGCAAATTTCACAGTTCTTACATAAGCGGTTGCAGAGAAAATAGACTTTCAAAATTTTTGCGTAAACCAAGATGGCTGCCTGATCGTAAGATATACAGCCTCCATATTACGCACAATAGTGCTCACTATAGATGTCAATAAACTCTATAACTCTATAAACAAAATTTCAAGTCTGTCCTATAAGCGGTTTCGGAGAAGAAGATTTTTATAATTTTTAAAAATGGAGCATACGAAACAAAATGGCCACCAAGCTATGCAATGTATGGCTTTCAAATTGCACATACTAATGCTCACTATAGACCTCTACAATTTGCAGAAGTTTCATGAAAATTTGCAAATATTTTATTTCACGAAGGCGACTGCGCAATGCGAATTTTAACTGCAATATTATCTTTAAGGGTTATGACTATGTGTAATCATGTGTCTATTACACTGTAATATTGTTAAATATTGTAAAACTAATGTATAAAGTGCAAAATTACGTAATTAAATGGCGATAAAAAGGTTAATGTCTCACAGCAGCCAAGTTGATTATGGAAAAATCGCAATTTTAACAATCTTGGTAGAGGACCGTGCAAGGAGCATACGTGCAAAATTGCGCTTTATTGCACTAAGCGGTTTAAGAGAAGATGTTTAAAGATTTTTGTAAAATGCAAGATGGTTGCTACATCATGTGACCAAGTCACTTCTGTTGAGCAATGGCAAATCTAGGTCATAGCAGCACTAAGCACAGCAAGTTCCAGAGCTAAAGATTATTAAGCAGTTGTCGCAAAAAAACAATATGGCTGCGTAACCTTATGACCTATGAGTTCAATATTGCATGAGATGTAGCATACCTGATTTCAAGAGTTTAGCATAAGTAATTTGTGTTTTGTGAGCAATTGACTCAGAAGAGGAAGTATTGAATTACAAATAATTACAATAAACATAAAACCGATATTGCTGCCGCATCATGTGACTGATTCTCTCCTAATGAGCAATTATGAATCAAGGTAACAATATAAGACTGTACAGCAAATTTCACAGTTCTTACATAAGCGGTTGCAGAGAAAATAGACTTTCAAAATTTTCACGTAAACCAAGATGGCTGCCCGATCGTAAGATATACAGCCTCCATATTACACACAATAGTGCTCTGTCAATAAACACGGCAAAAATAAAGCATTTTTGTAAAACGGTTTTTGTTTTATTATTAATTTAAATATATCGTTGAGCAATTTTGAACAATTCAAAATGGCTGCCAAACCACATGACGTATCAACTTCTCTTGAACAAATCTGAATGTTAGTCATAAGATAACTCTATAAACAAAATTTCAAGTCTGTCCCATAAGCGGTTTCGGAGAAGAAGATTTTTATAGTTTTTAAAAATGGTGCATACAAAACAAAATGGCCGCCAAGCTATGCAATGTATGGCTTTCAAATTGCACAAACTAATGCTCACTATAGACCTCTACAATTTGCAGATGTTTCATGAATATTTGCAAATGTTTTATTTCATGTAGGCGATTGCGCAATGCAAATTTTAACTGCAATATTGTCTTTAAGGGTTATGACTATGTGTAATCATGTGTCTATTACACTGTAATATTGTTAAATATTGTAAAACTAATGTATAAAGTGCAAAATGACGCAATTAAATGGCGATAAAAAGGTTAATGTCTCACAGCAGCCATGTTGATTATGAAGTAGGCGATTGCGCAATGCGAATTTTAACTGCAATATTGTCTTTAAGGGTTATGACTATGTGTAATCATGTGTCTATTACACTGTAATATTGTTAAATATTGTAAAACTAATGTATAGAGTGCAAAATTACGCAATTAAATGGCGATAAAAAGGTTAATGTCTCACAGCAGACATGTTGATTATGGAAAAATCGCAATTTGAACAAACTTGGTAGAGGGCCTTGCAAGGAGCATATGTGCTCCTTGAGCAATAGCAATTTTAGATCATAGTAGCACTAAGCACAGCGAGTTTCAAAGTTGTAACAATTAACAACATAAAGTTTTGAAAATAAGAATACAGGATCGATTTATTGAGACATTAATTGATGAAACAATTAACTCATGTGAATAAAAATAGATTCTTATTTTGTAAATGTAAATGTATTTTAAACTTTTTTCGATACATGTCCGGATTCTTATTAATGATATCCAATCCTCATTGAATATTTTACAGATATGGATGTTGGTGCTGGACCCTCGGGCCAGGGTTCTCAAGACTATGGTATGTCTCATTTTAATAGCAATTTGTCTTCGAAACATGGACACAACATTACATAACATAATACATTCACATTTGTCGAAATTTATATGGATACTCGAATTATCTTTTGTGTTTATTTCAAATTAAAATTCAAAAATAAATTTTTTGATTACATTGTAGTACAAATCATACATTATGTGAATTTGAATATATCGCTTCTATTTTTGATATGTTCATTTTACTGTTAGATTAGTTTCATGTTAAATTTATATTCTGCCCCTGTGTATTGCTTGTCATTGTTTTGATATATTTTGACAACAATCACACATTTTTGCATATGTTAATATTTTATAAATATACATTACATACGTTTTTGGGTTGTTATCATTTAAGGGACATGAAAACAAAATTTTAAAATGACGGATTTAGACACATGATTTTCACTAATATTTTAAAATCACAGGCTGGATTTTATTGACAAATTAATCCAATAACACATTTTGCGCTTCATTTCCCTTTAAGAGAGGCTAATTAAAGAATCTTGATGATATTCTTAAATTACAGTTTTTATTGTTATTACATGCTCAATACCATTCAATGCAGCAAAATTGACACATTAAGATATTTAAATCTTAAAGGGACACTGACCACATATTATTTCTGTTGTCATTCACATAGAGCATGCAATTTCAAATATTTTATTTACTCCTATAATCATATTTTCAACATTCTCTTGTTATCTTAATTTTAAAAGCAATAATGTAATTTTAGATGCAGGTCAATTTTTGGTGACCAACCTGGGTTGTTCTTGATGATTGTTGTATACCTTCAATGAGCAATATTTAATGAACCAAACAATTTCTTAGCTGCATTAAAATAAAAAAAATAAAAAATTATAGGAGTAAATGTCAAATTAAATAAAACATTCATTTTATTTTAAAATCAATGTTTTAACCAAATTGATGTCAGTGTCCCTTTAATAATCAATTGATTCATTCCTCATTACATTGTTTGGATGAAACAATATTGATATCTAAATTACATATTCAGTCTTGGACTTACTTTATAGATATAAGCATACCCTAACAGCACCATGATTACATATTTGGATGAATAACTTCTTTTTTGCATTGTGATCAATTGCACAAATAGATCGATGTGACACATGGCTTTGGTTCTATTTATCACCCATTTTTATTTAAAATGTTGTTTGTGTGTATTCACTTAAAAACATTGATAAATGGGTATATTTAGATATGCAATAGAATCATATGAGATGATTTGTGTGTCTAATATAGTCAGAAATTAAACATATGTTAAAGACATCTTTTTATTCTGAATAACCTGTATTCACTCATGCATTTACTCTTCAGATTAGTGCTCTATTGTTCTAATTTCTAAGTATATTTTTCGTAAAAATCGATAATGATGTGACTTAGTGATGTCCAAACTGTGTTCACTAATAGATATCTATATCATTCATAGATATAGTTCTTGTTGGGAGC
This sequence comes from Bombina bombina, assembly GCF_027579735.1. Classification (NCBI taxonomy): domain Eukaryota; kingdom Metazoa; phylum Chordata; class Amphibia; order Anura; family Bombinatoridae; genus Bombina; species Bombina bombina. The sequence continues at coordinate 758,217,061 of NC_069504.1, forward strand.
CCAGGGGGATCCAGCACCAACGATGAAATGCTTTCCAAGCATTCTGGTAAGTCCATTGACTCATTCAAATGTCATTGAAGGTGTATTTGTATATTATGATCATGATTCTGATGAAGCATTACATTTGAATCAAACATATAATTTAGTACTATGATTATATCTCTAATTTATTTTAATATTGAAAGATTATTATCTCAAAGCTTCTTAGTCTACACCTTTGTTGTTCAGAAGATGGATAACATATGTTTGTTTTTATTATAAATTTGGACAACAATCATGAAGTGATACACACATGAGAACTCTCAAATGTTCCAACCTGCCCAGTCCCCAACTCACCATGCCCAAGAATCCCCAGCTGTACGGGCTCCCACAGAGTGGCACCCCAGCCCTCGCCAGCCCAATCCAAGCCCTCGCCAGCAATATCCCATCCCTCCCCCCTATCCCAACCTTCATTGTTCAAGGTGTCAGATCGTCCTTCCCAGGCACAGCTGTAAAGTATCATTCTAAATCAACATTATAACATATTTAAAGTGACAGTGAACCAAAAATATTTTTAAATTTTATTCAAATAGAGCATGCAATGTTAATCAACTTGATAATTTACTCCTCTTATCAATTTTTAAGAGTTCTCTTTGTATTTTTATTTTTATGTTGAAAGGCATCTAATTGTTCAAATATTGTGAACTGTGGGTTTTTTTCTGTTTTATTGTTGGATTAATTTATCCACCAGAAATATAAAATTACATTGTTGCATTTAAATTAAAGATACAACGAGAATGTATTAGATTTGATAATAGGAGTGAATTAAATGTTTAAAATATTTTAATGGTCTATCTGAATCACAAATTAAAATATTTGTGGTCAGTGTCCTTTTAATATCATCTCACTACTACTTGTATTGAAAATAGAAATATAACTTTTTCTTACATTATCTCTTCTGTAAACCACTGGGAGTGTAATTTCTTCTGCTTGCTGTGTTTACACATGTTGTCCTCAAGGCAAAAAGCTTTAAGGATAGGTGTGGATACCACAGGATAAATAAACTATTGAAATTTACAATGTATGGACAATGGAAATAATGTTCAAAATATTAATAGACTCAAGCTGGAAAAGTGGATCAGTGTCAACAAATTACAGGGGATAACATTTTGGAGTAAACTGCCCCTTTAATGGTTTATGTATGAAGAACATATTTCATGTAAAGATAAGCTATATTAAATATTTGATTGTAAGAATGATTTTGCTTTCAAATTCCAATGTATATTTGCTAGATTTATATTATGTTGTGTAATTAACATTAATATTCTTCTATTTATTTCTTTTAGGTTGTGACTCAGCATGGCTCATGCTCGAAACTCTATCGCGTATAGAGTAGGCCGTGCTGAGGAACTCACTGTTCCTGGGAAGGATGAATGACACCATTCATACCCTGCTCCAGGTTCAACATTCGACTCTACGCCATATAAGGTGTTTACAGTCAATGCCTGAATCTGGAGCAGAGCATGAAGAGGACAATGAAGGTGATGCCCAGTAAGTGGAGTTTCTGGAGATGCTCCAAGGTCGCCTTAAGATTCTGCCGTCCAGATGTTACTGATTTGTTTGTTCCTGTTGCCATTTGGCCTTTTTTGTTTATTGTTGTGCCTGTTGCACTCTTTTACCTTGTCAAATGGCTCCAATGGGGCTGTGCTGGCCAACTCCCTCCAAGGACTGTGATGCACTCTTTTACCTTGTCAAATGGCTTCAATGGGGCTGTGCTGGCCTTTGTTGGCCCTTGTCAACTCCCTCCAAGGACTGTGATGCACTCTTTTACCTTGTCAAATGTGCTGGCCCTTGCCAACTCCTTGGACTGTGATGCACTCTTTTACCTTGTCAAATAGCTCCAATGGGGCTGTGCTGGCCTTTGTTGGCCCTTGTCAACTCCCTCCAAGGACTGTGATGCACTCTTTTACCTTGTCAAATGGCTCCAATGGGACTGTGCTGGCCCTTGCCAACTACCTCCAAGGACTGTGATGCACTCTTTTACCTTGTCAAATGGCTCCAATGGGGCTGTGCTGGCCCTTGTCAACTCCCTCCAAGGACTGTGATGCACTCTTTTACTTTGTCAAATGGCTCCAATTTTAATGATATTTCAACATGTTGTTTTAAACGTTGTTTATGTTTTATGACATACTAATAAAATACATGTCATTCCATGATTCTTTGTCCTCTTTATTCATGTCATTGATTGAAATCTCTAGTTTATGTGGTTAATCCTTAAAGGGACCAGAAACCAAATAATGGTCTTTCCCGAATCATATATGTAATACAATTGTAAATGACTTTAATATTTACATATCCAATTTAATTAGATTCATTTTCTAGATATAGTTTTCGTAAAGCTTTATCTATGCAAGATTATGATTAGCATAGTAATGCTTTTATATATGTATATATATATATCTTGATGTTTGTATATATATATATATATATGTATATTTTTAATTTTACATCCATGTGTTCATTTGTAAACTCTGCGTGAATTGATGCACCTTTAACAAATGATCCCAGGATTGATACAATGAGATAATCTCTGTAAAGTGTTATTTTTATGTAAATAGTATCCTCTCTGTGAATCCTGATTTTTTAAATTTGGTATTTCATGTCCCTTTAAGTGATGCTGACCACAATTGTTAAGGAATGGATCTGCATTTCTAATACGTTTTTGTCCTTTTTACATGAACAAGGACATATAATCTTATTTTAAAAAAACTCTTATTTGAATGTTGACAGCATTGACATGTATTCCAATTTCAATTATATCTTATTGGAGTAGTGTAACCAAATCAATCACTGTGTGTAATGCGCATATTTTAGATGATGAATATCTTTATATTAATATTTTTTAAAATTAAATATCCTCCGATATATAAAAACGAAATATATATAAAAACGAAATCCAATAAAAGTCGCATCCTTGATCGCGTAAATACGCCATCCAATAAAAGGCGCATCCTTGATCACGTAAATACGCCATCCAATAAAAGGCGCATCCTTGATCTCGTAAATACGCCATCCAATAAAAGGCGCATCCTTGATCGCTTAAAAACATCAGCCAATACAAGGACTCATTGGACAGCCTGGCAGGTGACATCTTAAGCAACATGGCGCATCCGAGATCGAGGAAAAACATCAGCCAATACAAGGACTCACTTGATAGCTTGGCATATCAATAAGAAACGTATTTATATTTTAGAAACTAGTATATGTCTATATTGCTAGCTAGGAATGTCATGCTAGATAACGTAATACTGTGATATATGAAATAGAATCCATATTTCATTAGAAGCAGAGGATTATTAACTAAACTATTTAGCAAGCAGCATGTTTTAAATAGACATGTAAACAATATTTTTTTTTTTTTTTTTTTTTAGAATCAAAGATTTTTATTGAGGCAATACGAGAAAAAGAAAGAACATATACAGAATATACTTTTTGCATTACTTTGGTAAATTTTGCATACAAGACATTGTTTATCCATTGAACAATGAAACCTTTTCATATAAAAGAATAAAGAAATCTTAATTCAGATATCATACATGTATCTCACCAAAAGAACGTAATGAAAATGAAGGGCATTGTATGCGAATACAAAATCAAATACATATAATCAAGCATTACCTCTTTTTTCTTTTTGTTTCTTATATAAACGCATAACCAAGTGATAGAATTTAAACAGCCTGAAAATCTTATACTTCTTATAGGATGGTATATTAATTATAAAATGGATGTATTAATTATCTGGAAATGGACAAATTATAGGGTGTCACAACAAGTTGCTCCTACTAAATGCACGTTATTAGAGGGCAAGTTGCCTCATTTTCTTTGTGGACAGAAGCATAAGAGCAACTTATAACAGTACAATATCAATAGCGGGTAAAAATAATAAAATATCAATAGCGGGTAAATACCGCTTGTTTGTCCACCTAAAATAAGGGTGGACGGTAGCTAGATATATGGAAGATGCGGAGGGGCGGAGCTATGTGAAAAGACGACGGGGAAGATGTGATGGGATCTCTAATATAGTTACTGAGGGATTAGGTATAGGTCAGAGAATCAACATAGCACAAATGCTGTTGGGTATTTGGATAAATATGCAATCAAGGTGTTATTACTATATATGTTAGCTAATGTCTGGAGAAATCATGGATTACACTACTGAGGGAGATCTATAACGTATGTTAGTATAGAGAGTATGGAATGAGGTGAGCATCATACTGGCGTCTAAGTGGATAGTAATTGCAAAATATCTGTACTCTGTTACTCGTTTTATAAATGCACATAAATACATATAGACAAGCCAATAGAAAGGGTTGTTTACAGTGGGTGAACGCACTTCCCAGGTATGGGCCCTATACCTAAAGGAAGATATATAAAGATAGTAGTAAAACAATCCCTAGTAATAAGCTGAACATTCACAATAGGCTATCGTCTACTGCAATCATGGCATGGAAATGACACATTTATGCTCGAACAGGAAATTAGTCCAGAGAACCTACTACATTAAGGAGAACTTATGGTAATGAATGTCCAATAAACATAAAAAGGGAGGCCAGGGTTAACAGGGGATTAGACTGCCCACAGAAACATATATCCATCAGGCCATGTTAGAGTCAGTAGGTATTACATGAGAGACTAGACCCATGGAGCATCTATTAACCTTTATGAACCAGAGGGAGAGAAAGCATTATATAAGGAAAAGAGGGCTAAATATAATAGGTAGCTAGTGCATAGGTTCTGAAACATACCCCCAATCCCAGATCAAACATAGATCCCCATGTCATAACATATCACAAACATAAAACTCATGTGAAATACAGTGAAGTAACAGTTATATTTTTAGAATAAATATTAAAAACCGTGACATGAGATATATTGTTAGACGTTAGTTAAAAAAAAAAAGGAAAAAACGTAGCACAAACATTTTCAGCATTTCCTTAATGGAGTAAATCAAAGTGATTTGCCTGATCTCCGCACCACAAAATACACATTGGTTATCCTCCTCATTTGTACTCATACAGTGTGCAAACCAAAGCTAAAGTGAGATCACCATTTAAGGTGACAAAGGCAATTGTATGTGGGGAGGTGTTGTTAAGGGAAGGGCTATAACTGTGGTCAGAGGGGTAGGCATTCTGGAGCTAAAAACTTATGCATCAAAGCTACTGACTGCATATACCTTTAGTGCTGGGCAACATGTGCCCAACACTTTATCTACAAATAGCTCAATAAAAGTACCTATGACAATAAGGAAACAGCAGAAAGAGCTCTCATAGGGGTCTAAGATAAGCAGCTTAATACTTGTGGGTAATACATTTGAATACAACTGATTAATACAAAATAGTGCTCCACATCCCACTAAACCCAGATGTAAGATTTGAATGCAACAGTCCTGTGGTTTAAGGGGAAGCATAAATAAGCCTATATAACCGACCATGGGAGAAAAGGAGAATTAGGGATAGGTTATAGCAATCTGATTAAAGTTAAGACAACTACGTGTGGAGGATAGTAGCAGGTCCCGACAAGGGTAGTCCCCAAACCCAGCATGGTAAATTATTGATCAGTATCAGCCCTAGGGACTTGGGTTAAAGTGTCCACCTGCACTCTCCTGCAGGAATGTTTCTTTAGCCGATACCCCTTCTGAATAGTTGATCTGTCCCGGAGGGACCATGAAGAGAGGATCTCCGCTGTGCAGACCGAGTGAAGAGGCCGGTGACAGGATTAGTGAATGGGCCCAACCACTGTACAGGTGCATTTAGGCTGTTGGCAATTAGGTTAGTGAATGGGTCCAACCTCTGTACAGCTGAGTTTAAGCAATCAGTAAGAGGGTTAGTGCACGATCTCGGACAGACAAAAGCCACGTGTCTCACAATGCGTCTCAAGACATATCTTGTATCAAGATGACTGGATCCTCCATTTTCACGCTGCTCAGCCACGGTCTGGATCGCCGGGCTCCCTGTCTCCATGTGAGCAATCCTGCCTGTCCGGTGACTGACTGTTACAGACCCTGGCTCTGAAGGGAAGGTATCAGTAGGGGGAATATTCTGCTTTGTGATGGTATCCCCTCCATCCTTAATCTGGATATCTGATGAGTCATCCATTAGAGAGGGATCTTCGATACCTCCCCTTCTGATTAGCGTAGTAAGGCTGTTAAATTGACGGGTCATTTTTTGGTCGATGTCGGCAAGGAGAGCATACATTAAAGTGGTAAAGTCTTCCATTGTGAAATAGACCACTATAATGTCACTGCGAGCACTTCCCTCATTACTATATTGCAATCTCTGTGTAAAGTAGGCTTTTAACAGCCCGGGGAATCTGATCTGAAGGTTAGGCCACAGGTGTCATGAGTTACAGGGCGCACTCCGTCAAAAGACTTTTCTCCTTTCCCTCCTAATGACAATCAGGGATATGTGTTCATCTTAAAGCTCCCTTTTTTTAAATATTTTAGATAATTTCCAGGTCTTAAAATAATCTCTTATTCAATTTGCATGGAGAGCTACAGACCTGCACGTCTGTTCCTGTTGCTGGCTAGCTCCGCCCCCCCCCCCCCGTAAACAATATTTTAAGGTTACGCGATTATGTACGACATTGCAATTTGAAATACATTGTAACAATAAATGAAAATCTTTGGATTATTGTGTTTCATGTCCCTTTAACTGAGAATAAATGCTAGGAGATGCATTCTGAAAATAGGGATGTGTTATATATTATATATTATATGTTAAAGGGACAGTCAACCCCAGAAATGTTTTGGTTTAAAAATATAGCTAATCCCTTTATTACACATTACTCATTTTTGAACAACAAACACAGTTATATATTAATATACTTTTTACTTCTGTTATTAGCAAAGCAAAAATGTGGATAAAAGTAAATTAGGAAGTTGGTTAAACTCGCATGCCCTATTTAAATCATGATTCATCTTTTGGGACTTGACTGTCCCTTTAACTATAGCTATGGTGTCCATCTTTAACATTTAAAAGGCACACATGATAAATACATATGTCATTGATGTTTTCATATATGTTTATATTGTTTTGGAATAACAATAATGACACATGTATTGATCAAACGTGTCACTTATTCAAGTTGAAATATGGTCAGCCTTTTGATGGCTGTCTGGTTGAATAAACGAATGAAAGCAAAATGTTTTCCTGCATAAGATATTTTGAGGCAAGTTTAAATCCATGAATATAGTCCATCTTGTTTAATATGTTTGTCAACAATATGTTCCTTTTTATGAATAATGACTGTGTTGTGTTTCATTTTCAACGAATTCCGAAATATGCGCAATTGTATTTGAATCAAGTAATCAATATGCATTTATCTTTATCATATGCTAAATATATGAGATGCCTACTTCTTCTAGATGTTATGTCGTCATATATTTTATTAAAGGGTCATTAGACACTCACATTAAAAACACAAATATGTTTTTTATCTCTAGTTATATAGTCCGTGTTTTAACAAATACATGTCTAGTTTGGCTTATATTCAAATAACATTTCAGTAATTTTCACACTCCTCGCCAAGCCTAAAAGTTTGATATGAGTACCAACAGCTACCTTCTCCAGCTTGCTCCTGTTTGTGTAAAGGGTCTTTTCATATGCAAATGAAGGGGTATTGTCTTATTTTCCACTTGGAAAGGGCTTTACAGCTATCTTTTCAATATAGATAAACATATTTTCTAATAAAGTGTTTAAACCTTTTTCTTATGGATTTTGATATCAGTATGTGGTCATCTTGTTGTTTATAGTAGTGTCTATTAAATGCAGTTGTCTGAAAAAGATTGTATACTGTCCCTTTAATGCAAATGTTGATTATTGTGTCATGTATGAGTTCCACATTGGTTAATCTCCAAATATATTTTTGTGAGCATATATTTGTTTATTCACTCATAAAAGGACTTGAAACCATATTCCTTGTAAATAAAATGTCTTTCTAAAATAATTCAAACACAATAATGTCTCCTTAAGAAAATAGACTTTATTTAACATGTCAATAGAAATCCTATTCCAATATTTCTTGTTTGAACAAGTACATGTAGATATACCAACAATCACAAAATATTAGTATATGTTAGCATATGTCATGTTTTAAAGGGACAGTCTAGAAAACCAATAATGATTTGCATTATGAAAAATGCAATTTTTAAAATACAAATTATGTCAAATGCTGCTCACCAATTTATCATAGTTCTCATGTTATTCTTATTTGCTAGCTAAACCTAGGAGGTTCGTGTGCTCATTTGTTAGAGCTTGAAGAGTGCATGTAATCAGAATGCATTTTGACCACTAGAGGGCAATTTTGATAGCATTTTGATATAGAAAAACTTGAGCTCATACAGCATATTTACCCTGGATTGATCATTGATTGTCTAAAATGTTGTTATGTCCGAATAACATAAATAAGTGGTCATATTTCATAGGCATAGATACAAGGGTAATCACATAAGTCACACGTGTATTTCTCCATGTTTTTGTTTCAAACTTGATAATGCGTAATACAGTGTTTTCTTTGTAAACAATAATGTTCTGACTGTCCCTTTAAGCTGTGTTATTGGCATTCAAACAGTAATATGCCATCATGTATAATTGTAATGGTCATTTTGTTTGAGATTAGGGAAACAGTTTTGACATCACATCACAGAAACCAATCAATATCATGAACAAGGATAGGTATGTGATGATGTGGTGTCCACACACTTGTAACCCACACTCTGCAAACAATCTGCCTCCATGGACCCGGTCCCATAGAAGCAGATTATATACAGAGTGTGGTCCACAAGTGTATGAAAACCACATCATCACATACCTATCCATTACACATTAAATAAATTCAAAATAAACATCTAAAAAAATACTTTCTTCCTCTTCCTTCCCCTCTTCCCGCAAGACTGAGGCTCTGGGGGGGGCAACTGCCCCCTCCGACGAGTTCTCATCGGAGATGTTGTGGGAAGAGTGGAAGGAGGAGTACTGGGATGACCAAGGTGAGGAGGAGATGGAGGAGTACCAAGATGAGATGGGCCAGCAGGAGATGGACCAGCAGGAGATGGACCAGCAGGAGATGGACCAGCAGCAGATGGCCCAGCATGCGCCTCCCGGAAGAAATTCAACATATTTTCTTGAATCTGTAAACTCCGGAGTTCTAGTTTGGATATTTTCCATCCGGGAGGTACGCATCTGTTCAATGAAATCGAGTAACACCTGCACCTCGGCTATCTTCTCCTGTTGTGCACGGCGGCCTGCTTGTGCATGGCGGCCTGCTGGTGCTTGAGGGGCCTCTTCCTCTGCTTCAGGGGGGCCTCTTGCTCTGCTTCAGGGGGGGGGCCTCTTGCTCTGCTTCAGGGGGGGGGCTCTTGCTCTGCTTCAGGGGGCCTCTTGCCCCCAGGGGGGGCCTCTTCTTCTTGTGCAGGGGGGCCTCTTCTTCTCTCCGAGGTGGCGAGTCATCTCCACCACTCTCATACCTGGGAAAAGGAGGAGCCTGTGGTTGCTGTGCTGGCTCCTCCCCAGACTCTGTATATTGCAAAAAAGAAAGAAATGTATATATTAGCATATTTCCAAATAAAGATGTAAATGCTTTTGCTTCCAATTGAATTACAAATGCAGCCTCATTAATCCACTTTGAAATCGAACAATCAATGCGATTTCCGCATTTTCCAAACCGTGTCTATCTGGTCAATCTGAATGTTTTTGCGTTTGTTTTCAGTCCATTTAAATGCACACCTAACCTAGCCTAGATAGTAATGTAATCGCAAGGTCATTGTGAATGCGTTTACGTAATAATGTGTTAAACAGCGTAATAGCTTAAATAAATATTCCTTAAATACATTTTTTATTTTGGATGTTAATATATTCTTAAATGAGCTTACCGTCAGATGAGATTGGCAGGTTCCCGGTATCGATTCCTCCGATCCCGACTATGGCCACCTCGGAGATGCTGGGACGCAACATTTCCTCCCATCAGGAGTACTCAACGGTCAGTGCAGGCCCGCCACCGGTACCTGTGGCATGTTGGTACTCCCTGGTTATTTTCTTTTTGAGCCCCATCTTGCAGTCCCGGTAGCGATGTTTAATAGAGTCCATATCTCTGTTATGGCCCCCCACTGCATTAACTGCATCCCTTATCTCCCGCCAGAACTTCCTCTTCTCACTCGGGGTGGTCTTCTGAGCCTGCAGCCTCCTATACCTGCCCATATACACTTCTATGAGGACCTCCTTCTCCTCCATAGTAAACCTCGCCTCCCTAGTCGCCTTGGCCTTCCCCTGTGATGGTGCGCTCTGTTTCCCGGACTGTGAAGCCCTACTCTGTCTGCCACTGGGCCCAGCCACTTGTTCATCTTGTACCAAGTGGCTGGGTCCACCCACTGCTTCCTCCCCCCCTTCCTGTCCTGTTCCTCTCCCCCCCTCTCCCTCTCCTCCCCCTTTCCCTCTCCCCTGACTAATCTCCTGCCTGCCCTCCTCTTCCATCTCTTCCCTAAACTAAGCCCTAACTACTCCAACAAAAAGTGACTGTGACCAAATGAAAGGGGGTCAAAATAAATAAATAAAAAGACAAAACAAGTGCTCAGAGTGTGAAAGGGATATAAATAAAAGAGGGTAAGGAGTATTTAACCAAACAAAATGTATAAGAAGACTAAAAGGAGGATATGTAAACTAAATGTAACTAGGGGATGGGATTAGAGGGAATGGGATGAAATGGAATGGGACTACAGGGAATGGGGTATGGAGTGTAGTATGAGAGGGTATGGGGTATGGAGTGCATGTAGTGTTATTGATAAGTGTATGTATGTATTGAATGTGTTTGCGTGTAAATATGTTACGTATACAGAAAAAGCACTCGCACACTCACCCAAACCAACTGTTGCTCACTACTGCTCTCTTCCTATCTCACACTACCACTGACTGACTCACGATAACACTAACTGACTCACAATAACACTAACTGACTCTCTCACACTACCACTAACTCACTCACAATAACACTAACTGACTCTCTCACACTACCACTAACTCACTCACGATAACACTAACTGTCACAATAACTCACTAAATCTCAATCTCCAAAAACCCACCAGCAACACAGTCAAAGAAGCCATGCTTGTGTTGTGCTTATATAAACTTTGTAAATGAACAATGATGTACCGGTTTGCCTTGTAAATTGTGTTCAGGTGTGATTTGTTAGTAATTAGTATGCGTGCAATGTGTATTAGTTGTGTAAATTTGCGCATGCTCATTTTGAGTTAGTATTTGTGGAAAGTGTAGAATGCGATGATGTCATAGTGCTCGTTTTCCATAACATTGTCCAATAGTATTATGTGTAAATGTTAATTGTTGATGGTGTCGTATATATGTATGTTTGTCCTAATATTTCGTAATGTTGAATGCGAGTATTTTGCTTGTGTATGAGTGTGCATTTAGTTTTCCTTGTTGTTATTTTCCGTATTTCCGTATCGTAAAGTATATGCGTATTCCTCGTTTATTTTATTTTTCCCTGCTTGTGACTGTGTAATGCGTGTGTGCTATGTTTTTTGATTGTTGTTATGACATTTGCAGTATGTTATTGTTATGCATTATGTGGTATACGTCATATGACCGAGCAGTGCGTATTTCTCGCGAGATCGAGTGTTAGGTGAAAAAAGCGTGTTTGTTTGATTTCTCATTGTTCTCTATGGGAGACTGTCTAACGCGGGCGTGATTCCGCGTATTAAATATACGCATTAGGAGTCACGTTAGAAGGCTTTTTTTAAACTCTAAATACCAGCGTTAAAAAAAACTGCGTTAGGAAAAAAGACGCGTAGCTAACGCACCCCTTCTAACGCAAAAATCTAAATCTAGGCGATTGTGAACTAGAGTCACAGTTGTTCATGTTGAAGGAATTGGTCACAAGCTGTGGCAGCCATATTGGTTTACTCGAAAATTTCGAAAATGTGTTTTCTTTCCAACATCTTATGTTAAAGCTGTGAAATTTGCTGTATAACCATATATTGTCACCTAGAGTTACAAACTCATGAAACTTGGCACAGTGCTAGAGATCTATGCTGTGCATAATCATGTGCAACATAAATCTTATAGGTCTTGTGATCAAGCTGAAGGAAAAAGATATATTAGGCTAATGATGGGCCAGCAAAAGTGTGTTAAAGGAGTGGGAGGGTACTTTATGGACATTGGAGCTAAGGCAGCCATATTGTTTTTTGCGACATATTTTGACAACCGCTTAAAATCTTCTTCTCCAGAATCGCTTATGTTACAGTTGTGAATCTTACTGTGTGTACTGCTGTACTGACCTAGAATAAAATTTGTTCAAGAGAAGTGATTTAGTCACATGATCTAGCTGCCATTTTGAAATTTGCGAAAATCTTTAAACATCTACTTCTCTGAAACCGCTAAGTGCAATGAAGCGCAATTTTGCACATGTGCTCCTTGCAAGTTCCTCTACCAAGTTTGTTCAAACTGCGAATTTTCCATAATCAACATGGCTGCTATGAGCCATATACTTTTTTATCGCTGTTTAATTGCGTAAATTTGCAATTTATGCATTATATTTGCACTATTTAACTATATTACAGTGTAGCAGACAAAGAGTACACATAGTCATAATCCCTAAAGGCAATATTGCAGTAAAAATTCGCACTGCGCAGTCACCTTCGTGAAATAAAACATTTGCAAATTTTCATAAAACTTCTGCAAATTGTAGAGGTCTATAGTGAGCATTAGTATCTACAATTTGAAAGCCATACAATGCATAGCTTGGTGGCCATTTTGTTTCGTATGCACTGTTTTTAAAAACTACAAAAATCTTCTTCTCCGAAACCGCTTAAGGCACACACTTGAAATTTTGTTTACAGAGTTATCTTATGACTAACATTCAGATTTGTTCAAGAGAAGTTGATAGGTCATGTGGTTTGGCAGCCATTTTGAATTGTTCAAAAACGCTTAATGATATTTTTAAATTAATAATAAGACAAAAACCGTTTTACAAAAATGCTTTATTTTTCCCATATTTATTGACATCTATGGTGACAATTATTGTGCATAATATGGAGGCTGTATATCATATGATCTGGCAGCCATTTTGTTTTACGCGAATATTTCGAAAATCTATTTTCTCTGCAACTGCTTATGTTAGAACTGTGAAACTTGCTGTATAACCTTATATTGTGAACTAGAGTCACAGTTGTTCATGTTGAAGGAATTGGTCACAAGCTGTGGCAGCCATATTGGTTTATGCAAAAATTTAAAAAATGTGTTTTCTTTCCAACCGCTTATGTTAAAGCTGTGAAATTTGCTATATAACCATATATTGTCACCTAGAGTTAAATCTGATCGTGATGAAAGTATTGGGCACCCATCTTGAAAAACGCAAACATTTCGAAAATGTGTTTTCTTTCCAACTGCTAATGTTAGAACTGTAAAAACTTCTATAAAGCTTTATATTGTGACTTAGCTGCTTGTATGCCATTGCAATGTCGATGCGCATGGCCAACTCTATCGCTGCTTGCATCTATATTTAGGTGGCCATGCAACGAAGTTGCAGGACAACCTATTGTTATTGTCAGGATTATTATTATTATTATTATTTTTATTATTATTATTCCGCCAAACTTATACTATTGCCCATAACTCTTGAACTGCTAATGCAAAGCTCTTGAAATCAGGTATGCTGGTAATTTTACAATATTTAACCATATTACAGTGTAATAGACACATGATTACACATAGTCATAACCTTCAAAGACAATATTGCAGTTAAAATTTGGATTGCGCAGTCACCGTCGTGAAATAAAACATTTGCAAATTTTCATGAAACTTCTGCACATTGTAGAGGTCTATGGTGAGTATGTGCAATTTGAAAGCCATACAATGCATAGCTTGGCGGCCATTTTGTTTCGTATGCGCTGTTTTTAAAAACTACAAAAATCTTCTTCTCCGAAACCGCTTATGGCACAGACTTGAAATTTTGTTTATAGAGTTATCTTATGACCAATATTCAGATTTGTTCAAGAGAAGTTGATAGGTTTTGTGGTTTGGCAGCCATTTTGAATTGTTCAAAAACGCTTAACGATATTTTAAAATTAATAATAAAACAAAAACTGTTTTACAAAAATGCTTTATTTTTGCCATGTTTATTGACATCTATGGTGACAATTATTATGCATAATATGGATATGTATATCATATGATCTGGCAGCCATTTTGTTTTATGCGAATATTTCGAAAATCTATTTTCTCTGCAACTGCTTATGTTAGAACTGTGCAACTTGCTGTATAACCTAGAGTCACAGTTGTTCATGTTGAAGGAATTGGTCACAAGCTCTGGCATCCATATTGGTTTACGCGAAAATTTCGAAAATGTGTTTCCTTTCCAACCGCTTATGTTAAAGCTGTGAAATTTGCTGTATAACCATATATTGTAACTCTAGGGAGTTACATCTGATCGTGATCAAAGTATTGGTCATATGGTGGGGCAGCCATCTTGAAAAACGCAAACATTTCGAAAATGTGTTTTCTTTCCAACTGCTAATGTTAGAATTGTAAAAACTTCTATAAAGCTTTATATTGTGACTTAGCTGCTTGTATGCCATTGCAATGTTGATGCACATGGCCACCTCTATCGCTGCTTGCAGCTATATTTATTATTATTATTATTCCGCCACTTATTCAAATGCTTATAAAAACAACAGCATAACTCAAAAACTCATGAAACTTGGCAGAGTGCTAGAGATCTTATGCTGTGCAATAATCCTATGCAACAAAAATCTTATAGGTCATGTGATCTAGCAGCCATATTGCTTTTTGCGACAAATTTCGACAACCGCTTGAAAATCTTCTTCTCCAGAACCGCTTATGTTACAGCTGTGAAACTTGCTGTGTGTACTGCTGTACTGACCTAGAATAAAGCTTGTTCAAGAGAAGTGATTTAGTCACATGATCTAGCTGCCATTTTGAAATGTGCAAAAATCTTTAAACATCTGCAACCGCTAAGTGCAATGATGCGTAATTTTGCACATATGCTGCTTGCAAGGTCCTCTACCAAGTTTGTTCAAACTGCAAATTTTCCATAATCAACATGGCTGCTATGAGCCATTCGCCTTTTTATCGCTGTTTAATTGCATAAAATTTGCACTTTATGCATTATGTTTACACTATTTAACTATATTACAGTGTAGCAGACACATGAGTACACATAGTCATGACCCCTAAAGGCAATATTGCAGTAAAAACTCGCACTGCGCAGTCGCCTTCGTGAAATAAAACATTTGCAAATTTTCATGAAACTTCTGCAAATTATAGAGGTCTATAGCTTGGCGGCCATTTTGTTTCATATGCGCCATTTTTAAAAACGATAAAAATCTTCTCCGAAACCGCTTATGGAACAGACTTGAAATTTTGTTTATAGAGTTATCTTATGACTAACATTCAGATTTGTTCAAGAGAAGTTGATACGTCATGTGGTTTGGCAATTATTCAAAATTGCTTAACGATATATTTAAAGTAATATTAAAACAAAAACCGTTTTATAAAAATGCTTTATTTTTTTCCATGCTTATTGACATCTATAGTGAGCACTATTGTGGGTAATATGGAGGCTGTATATCTTACGATCTGGCAGCCATATTGGTTTACACAGAAATTTCGAAAGTCTATTTTCTCTGCAACCGGTTATGTAAGAATTGTAAAATTTGCTGTATAAACTTATATGGTGATCTAGATTCACAATTGCTCATTAGGAGAGAATCAGTAACATGATGCGGCAGCAATATCGGTTTTATGTTTATCGTAATTATTTGTAATTCAAAACTGCCTCTTTTGAGTCAATTGCTCACAGAACACAAATTACTTATGCTAAACTCTTGAAATCAGGTATGCTGATACAGCCTATTGCTCTGCTACATCTCATGCAATATTGAACTCATAAGTCATAAGGCTACGCAGCCATATTGTTTTTTGCGACAAATTTCAAGAACTGCTTAATAATCTTTAGCTTTGGAACTGCTTATGTTGCAACTTGCTGTGCTTAGTGCTGCGATGACCTAGATTTGCCATTGCTCAACAGAAGTGCCTTGGTCACATGATGTAGCAGCCATCTTGCATTTTGCGAAAATCTTTAAACATCTTCTCTTAAACCGCTCAGTGCAATAAAGCTCAATTTTGTAAATATGCTCCTTGCAAGGTCCTCTACCAAGTTTATTAAAATTGCGATTTTTCCATAATCAATATGGCTGCTGTGAGACATTAACCTTTTTATCGCCATTTAATTGCGTAATTTTACACTTTATATATTAGTTTTTCAATATTTAACAATATTACAGACAGAATATTACAGACACATGATTACACATAGTCATAATCCTTAAAGACAATATTGCAGTAAAAATTTGCACTGCGCTGTCGCCTTCGTGAAATAAAACATTTGCAAATTTTCATGAAACTTCTGCAAATTGTAGAGGTCTATAGTGAGCAATTTGAAAGCCATACATTGCATAGCTTGGCAGTCATTTTGTTTCGTATGCGCTTTTTTTAAAAGCTCCGAAACCGCTTATGGGACAGACTTGAAATTTTGTTTATAGAGTTATCTTATGACTAACATTCAGATGTGTTCAAGTGAAGTTGATAGGTTATGTGGTTTGGCAGCCATTTTGAATTGTTCAAAAATGCTTAACGATATTTTTAAATTAATAATAAAACAAAAACCGTTTAACAAAAATGCTTTATTTTTGCAATGTTTATTGCAGCCATATTGCTTTTTGCGACAAATTTTGACAAACGCTTGAAAACCTTCTTCTCCGGAACCGCTTATGTTACAGTTGTGAAACTTGCTGTGTGTACTGCTGTACTGACCTAGAATAAAGTTTGTTCAAGAGAAGTAATTTAGTCACATAATCTAGCTGCCATTTTGAAATGTGCGAAAATCTTTAAACATCTTCTTCTCTGAAACCGCTAAGTGCAATGGAGCGCAATTTTGCACATGTACTCTTTGCAAGGTCATCTACCAAGATTGTTAAAACTGCGAATTTTCCATAATCAACATGGCTGCTATGAGCCATTCGCCTTTTTATCGCTGTTTAATTGCGTAAATTTGCACTTTATGCATTGTATTTGCACTATTTAACTATATTACAGTGCAGCAGACACATGATTACACATAGGCAATATTGCAGTCAAAATTTGCACTGCGCAGTCACCTTCGTGAAATAAAACATTTGCGAATTTACATGAAACTTCTGCAAATTGTAGAGGTCTATAGTGAGCATTAGTATGTGCAATTTGAAAGCCATACATTGCATAGATTGGCGACCATATAGTTTTGTATGCGCTGTTTTTAAAAACTACAAAAACAGAATTTATGCTTACCTGATAAATTACTTTCTCTCGTGATGTATCGAGTCCACAGATTCATCCTTTACTTGTGGGATATTGTCCTTCCCAACAGGAAGTGGCAAAGAGAGCACACAGCAGAGCTGTCCATATAGCTCCCCCTCTAGCTCCACCCCCCAGTCATTCGACCGAAGGTTAGGAAGAAAAAGGAGAAACCATAGGGTGCAGTGGTGACTGTAGTTTAAACAAAAAAGCTACCTGACTTAATAGCCAGGGCGGGCCGTGGACTCGATACATCACAAGAGAAAGTAATTTATCAGGTAAGCATAAATTCTGTTTTCTCTTGTAAGGTGTATCCAGTCCACGGATTCATCCTTTACTTGTGGGATACCAATACCAAAGCTTTAGGACAAGGATGAAGGGAGGGAACAAGACAGGTACCTTAAACGGAAGGCACCACTGCTTGTAAAACCTTTCTCCCAAAAGTAGCCTCCGAAGAAGCAAAAGTATCGAATTTGTAAAATTTGGAAAAAGTATGCAGCGAAGACCAAGTCGCTGCCTTACAAATCTGTTCAACAGAAGCCTAATTTTTAAAAGCCCATGTGGAAGCCACTCTTCTGGTAGAATGAGCAGTAATTGTTTCGGGAGGCTGCTGGCCAGCAGTCTCATAGGCCAAACGGATGATGCTTTTCAGCCAAAAAGAAAGAGAGGTAGCAGTCGCCTTCTGACCTCTCCTCTTACCAGAATAGATAACAAACAATGAAGGTGTTTGTCTGAAATCCTTAGTTGCTTGTAAATAGAACTTTAAAGCACGAACCACATCAAGATTGTGTAACAGACATTCCTTCTTCGAAGAAGGATTAGGACACAGAGAAGGAACAACTATTTCCTGGTTAATATTCTTATTAGACACAACCTTAGGAAGAAAACTGGGTTTGGTACGCAAAACTACCTTATCTGCATGGAAAACCAGGTAAGGTAAATCACACCTGTAAAGCAGATAACTCTAAACTCTTCGAGCAGAAGAGATAGCTACCAAAAACAAAACCTTCCAAGATAAAAGCTTAATATCTATGGAATGTAAAGGTTCAAACGGAACCCCTTGAAGAACTGAAAGAACTAAATTCAGACTCCATGGCGGAGCCACAGGTTTATAAACAGGCTTGATTCTGACTAAAGCCTGACTAAACGCTTGAACGTCTGGTACCTCTGCCAGACGTTTGTGTAAAAGAATAGACAAAGCAGATATCTGTCCCTTTAAGGAACTAGCTGACAATCCTTTCTCCAATCCTTCTTGGAGAAAGGACAATATCCTAGGAATCCTAATCTTACTCCATGAGTAACCCTTGGATTCACACCAACAAAGATATTTTCGCCATATCTTATGGTAGATTACAGTATGTACCTAAAGCATTAGTAAGATTGCACCACTAGCAATAAAGATGATTAACTCCTTAATGCCCAAACCGGATCGACTGTAAGCCAAAAAAACGGTTAAAAAACGTTCAGCACCTTGCCACAGCTCTGCTGTGGCCCTACCTGCCCTTGTGGGGAAAAAGCTTCTTATAGGCCCTCAAACTGCAGCAGGACCCTCCATGTGAAACAGCCTGAACTTCTAGCCAAATATAACTGCGCAACTGAGGCACAAAATTAGGCCCCTCCCACCTCACTACGGTGCCTGTGAGGCCTAAAGAAACACTCCCAAGTGTTTTAATAATAGCCATGTGGGTAACAACCCCTGAAAGAAACCCAAAGGAACCTTCAAAGTGTCTCAAAAAAACGATATTATCAATAAAAACCGTTTGCCTTGAAAATAGTGTCAACCAGCATAAATTAGCCCTGTTATGTAAGCTTCAAATTCCATACTTAGTCTCTGAATACAGCTTACCCTTCCCTCATGGGGATCTTATCAGCCTTTTCTAGCATTATCACAGTCTTGTCTAGAAAAAAATGACTGAACATACCTTATTGCCGCCTTACCTGCAAACCGTTCCCCCCAACTGAAGTTTTCTTGCACTCCTCAGTCCTATGTGGGAACAGCAGTGGATTTAGTTACAACATGCTAAAATCATCTTCCTCCCTGCAGAAATCTTCATCTCCTTTCTGCTAGAGCAGAGCTTTCCAAACTTTTCATGTTGGTGACACACTTTTTAGACCTACATCATTTCGTGACACAGTAAATCGGTTGTACTAGCAAACAGGAGGTTAAACTAACTTGTTTTAAGAGATACGACACATACATAAATTATATAACTAAATGTATTTACAAGTAACAGTATGTATGTACAAGAATTAAAAAAAAGTTTTTAATAACTACACCAAAAGCTACTTACTATTTTAATGGGCTGTATGAGGTTGATGGGATGAACACAATTTCTGAATATTTGTTGGAATATTAGATAAAGACGCATTTCATCATCAAGCGTTTTTAAGCTTCCACTTCCTATCCATATATCAAGAGCAGGAGCAGCAATGCACTACTGGGAGCTAGCTGCAAAAAAAATTCCACTGACTTCAGCTCAGTGTTTAAGCTGCAGCCCTCAGAGCTCAGTGAGTCTGATTGACTACTGCCCATGCTGCAAACACACTGCTGTCCCACTCACTGACTACACATGCAGTCACAAGCCAATTAAGGAGACTACACGTGCAGTCAGGAGCCAACGTGCCGCCAATTGGAATAGTTTCAGTTCCCACTGAGCTGCGCAAATAGGTTAAGATGATCTGTGACCCCCTAGGTATCAATAACGTGTCAACCATGTGATATGCGTAGCAGGCAGGCGGAAAGTCAGAAACCCCCCCAAAAAAAAAAAAATTGTGCTGAAGCAGGGACACACCTACACACTGCTGCCGACACACTAGTGTGTCCCGACACACAGTTTGGAAAGCACTGTGCTAGAGAGTAAATAGTACAAACCGGTACCATTTAAAATAACAAAATCTTGCTTGTAGAAAATAAAAACTACATTTCTAACACCACATTCACTTTACCCTTCCGATTGCTTAGAGCCGGCAAAGAGAATAACTGGGGGGTGGAGCTAGAGGGGGAGCTATATGGACAGCTCTGCTGTGTGCTCTCTTTGCCACTTCCTGTTGGGAAGGAGAATATCCCACAAGTAAAGGATGAATCCGTGGACTTGATACATCTTACAAGAGAAAAATCTTCTTCTCCGAAACCGCTTATGGGACAGACTTGAAATTTTGTTTATATAGTTATCTTATGACTAAAATTTCGAAAATCTATTTTCTCTGCAACTGCTTATATTAGAACTGTGAAACTTGCTGTATAATCTTATATTGTGACCTAGTGTCACAGTTGCTCATGTTGAAGGAATAGGTCAGAAGCTGTGGCAGCCATATTGGTTTACGCAAAAATTTCAAAAACGTGTTTTCTTTGCAACTGCTTATGTTAAAGCTTTAAAATTCACTGCATAACTATATATTTTGACCTAGAGTTACATCTGCTCATGTTGAAAGTACTGGTCATATGGTAAGGCAGCCATTTTGAAAAACGTAAACATTTCTAAAATATGTTTTTTTTCAGCTGCTTATGTTAGAAATGTAAAAACTTGCTTTATAACTTTATATTGTGACTTAGCTGCTTGAATGCCATTGCAAAGACTATCCAAGCGGCCAAGCACTATATTGCTGGACACCTATTGTTTTTGCTCAGATTATTATTATTATTATTATTTTTCTGCTGTTTTTTTCAAATGCTTATAATAACAACAGCATAACTCAAAAACTCATGAAACTTGGCACAGTGCTAGAGATCTATGTTGTGCATAATCCAATGCAACATAAATTTTATAGGTCATGTGATCTAGCAGCCATATTGCTTTTTGAGACAAATTTTGACAAACGCTTGAAAATCTTCTTCTCCAGGACCGCTCAGTTGTGAAACTTGCTGTGAAACATCTTCTTCTCTTAAAACGCTTAGGGCAACAAAGCACAATTTTGCACATATACTCCTTGCAAGGTCCTCTACCAAGTTTGTTCAAACTACGATTTTTCTATAATCAACATAGCTGCTGTGAGACATTAAACTTTTTATCGCCATTTAATTGTGTAATTTTGCACTTTATACATTAGTTTTTAAAATATTTAACAATATTACAGTGTAATAGAAACATAATTACACAAAGACAATATTGCAGTTAAAATTTGCATTGTGCAGTCGCCTGCGTGAAATAAAATATTTGCAAATTTTCATGAAACTTCTGCAAATTATAGAGGTCTATAGTGAGCATTAGTATGTGCAATTTGAAAGCCATTACATTGCATAGCTTGGCGGCCATTTTGTTTCATATGCGCCATTTTTAAAAACTATAAAAATCTTCTCCGAAACTCTATAAACAAAATTTCAAGTCTGTTCCATAAGCGTATGGAACAGACTTGAAATTTTGTTTATAGAGTTATCTTATGACTAACATTCAGATTTGTTCAAGAGAAGTTGATATGTCATGTGGTTTGGCAGCCATTTTGAATTGTTCAAAATTGCTTAACGATATATTTAAATTAATATTAAAACAAAAACCGTTTAAAAAAAATGCTTTATTTTTGTCATGTTTATTGACATCTATAGTGAGCACTATTGAGCGTAATATGGAGGCTGTATATCTTACGATCAAGCAGCCATCTTGGTTTATGCGAAAATTTCGAAAGTCTAATTTCTCTGCAACCGCATATGTAAGAACTGTGAAATTTGCTGTATAAACTTATATGGTGACCTAGATTCACAATTGCTCATTAGGAGAGAATCAGTCACATGATGCGGCAGCAATATTAGTTGTATTTTTATCGTAATTATTTATAATTCAATACTGCCTCTTTTAATTCAATTGCTCACAAAACACAAATTACTTATGCTAAACTCTTGAAATCAGGTATGCTGGTACAGCCTATTGCTCTGCTACATCTCATGCAATATTGAACTGATGGGTCATAAGGTTACGCAGCCATATTGTTTTTTGTGACAAATTTTGAGAACTGCTTAATAATCTTTAGCTTTGGAACTGCTTATGTTGCAATTCTGAAACTTGCTGTGCTTAGTGCTGCTATGACCTAGATTTGCCATTGCTCAACAGAAGTGCCTTGGTCACATGATGTAGCAGCCATCTTGCATTTTGCGAAAATCTTTAAACATCTTCTTCTCTTAAACCGCTTAGTGCAATAAAGCGCAATTTTGCAAATATGCTCCTTGCAAGGTCCTCTACCACGTTTGTTAAAATTGCGATTTTTCCATAATCAACATGGCTGCTGTGAGACATTAACCTTTTTATCTCCATTTAATTGCGTAAATTTGCACTTTATATATTAGTTTTACAATATTTAACAATATTACAGTGTAATAGACACATGATTACACATAGTCTTAAAGACTATGGTGAGAATTATTGTGCACAATATTGCAGTTAAAATTTGCATTGTGCAGTCGCCTGCGTGAAATAAAATATTTGCAAATTTTCATGAACCTTCTGCAAATTATAGAGGTCTATAGTGAGCATTAGTATGTGCAATTTGAAAACCATACATTGCATAGCTTGGCGGTATAAGATAACTCTATAACTGTCAGCCATTTTGTTTTATGCGAACATTTAGAAAATCTATTTTCTCTGCAACTGCTTATTTTAGAACTGTGAAACTTGCTGTATAACCTTATATTGTGACATAGAGTCACATTTGTTCATGTTGAAGGAATTGGTCACAAGCTATGGCAGCCATATTGGTTTACACGAAAATTTCGAAAATGTGATTTCTTTGCAACCACTTATGTTAAATCTTTGACATTTGCTGTATAGCTATATATTGTGACTAAACAGCTTGTATGCCATTGCAAAGGCGATGCGCGTGGCCACCTCTATCGCTGCTTGAAAAAAACGGCGGAAAAATAATTTTAATACAAGCAATAACAAATAATAATAATTATTTGTTATTGCTTGTATTAAAATTATTTTTCCGCCGTTTTTTTCAAATGCTTATAATAACCACAGCATAACTCAAAAACTTATGAAACTTGGCACAATGCTAGAAATCTATGCTGTGCATAATCCTTTGAAACATAAATCTCATAGGTCATGTGACCTAGCAGCCATATTGCTTTTTGCGACAAATTTTGACAAATGCTTGAAAATCTTCTTCCTCAGAACCGCTTATGTTACAGTTGTGAAACTTGCTGTACTGACCTAGAATAAAGTTTGTTCAAGAGAAGTGATTTAGTCACATGATCTATCTGCCCTTTTGAAATGTGCGAAAATCTTTAAATATCTCCTTCTCTGAAGCCGTTACGTGCAATGGAGCGCAATTTTGCACATGTACTCTATGCAATGTCATCTACCAAGATTGTTAAAACTGCATATTTTCCATAATCAATATGGCTACTATGAGCAATTCGCCTTTTTATCGCTGTTTAATTGTGTAAATTTGCACTTTATGCATTATATTTGCACTATTTAACTATATTACAGTGCAGCAGACACATGATTACACATCATAGTCATGACCCCTAAAGGCAATAAACCGCTTATGTTACAGCTGTGAAACTTGCTGTGTGTACTGCTGTACTGACCTAGAATAAAGTTTGTTTAAGAGAAGTTATTTAGTCAAATGATCTAGCAGCCATTTTGAAATGTGCAAAAATCTTTAAACATCTTCTTCTCTGCAACCGCTAAGTGCAATGAAGCGCAATTTTGCACATGTGCTCCTTGCAAGGTCTTCTACCAAGTTTGTTCAAACTGCGAATTTTCCATAATCAACATGGCAGCTATGAGCCATTCGCCTTTTTATCGTTGTTTAATTGCATAAATTTGCACTTTATGCATTATATTTACACTATTCAACTATATTACAGTGTAGCAGACACATGATTATACATAGTCATGAGCCCCTAAAGGCAATATCGCCTTCGTGAACTAAAACATTTGCAAATTTTCATAAAACTTCTGCAAATTGTAGAGGTCTATAGTGAGCATTAGTTTGTGCAATCTGAAAACCATACAACGCATAATTTCGCAGCCATTTTGTTTCGTATGCGCTGTTTTTAAAAACTGCAAAAATCTTCTTCTCCGAAACCGCTTATGGCAGAGACTTGAAATGTTGTTTACAGAGTTTGAGAAGTTGATAAGTCATGTGGTTTTGCAGCCATTTTGAATTGTTCAAAAACACTTAATGATATTTTTAAATCAATAATAAAACAAAAACTGTTTTACAAAAATGCTTTTTTTTGCCATGTTTATTGACATCTATGGTGAGAATTATTGTGCATAATATGGAGACTGTATATCATATGATCTGGCAGCCATTTTGTTTTATGCGAACATTTTGAAAATCTATTTTCTCTGCAACTGCTTATGTTAGAACTGTGAAACAAGCTGTATAACCTTATGACATAGAGTCACATTTGTTCATGTTGAAGGAATTAGTCACAAGCTATGGCAGTTATATTGGTTTACGGGAAAATTTCGAAAATGTGATTTCTTTGCAACCGCTTATGTAAAAGCTGTGAAATTTCAGCCTTTAAACTATCACCATAACTTTTCAGAATTATTCAAAAAGTAGTGCCATTTGTTTCCCCTTCCTTCCTTACCTACCCTCCCCTTTCACTCTTTGCATTTTTCCTTCCCCCCTTCTCTCCTTTATTTCTTGACATCAATTTAGAGATCAATCATTTTATCAGATACATCACACCAGAATAATAACCAAATAATATTTATTTTTCTCTTTTTCTTCTCTCCCCCTCCTCCCCTTTAATCATCTTCCCCCTCCCCCAACCGGAAGTACCCAGCTGCCTGTATTACATGGGAGAATTCTTCTTCCTAAGTTTTATTTCTTTTCCTTCCTTCCCCCCTTCATTTCCCTCCCCTTTATTCCTCAATACCTATCTCATATGGTTATGTCCCGAAAACCGGTTACCGAGGCTGGTGGAAACAGTCCAAGTATAACCAGTTCTAAGAAGGCTGTAGTATTTAAGAAAGGCAGTAAAATACGCCTTTGAACCGGGAGAGGGTAAGACCTAATTAACGGGAGCCAATCCAGAAGAAAAATTCCAACTCTACTTTCAACTAGGAACTTAGTGTGGAAAGATTCAAATAGAATCTGGAACTGAATTTCCTTAAGGAAGCATGCAAAGCTAGGGGCTACATGGTCTTTCCAAGGGGCTATTAACTGTCTTGCGGTCAAAATAATTGTGTTTAATATTTTTATTGACCGTTTGGGGCGCAAGTCAGAATTAGTTAGAAAAAATATATCATCAGCAGACAACGGGGCTAGATCTTTATAATGTATGCTGTACCAATATCTAATCTTTTGCCAGTACTTTTAAATTTTGGGACAGGACCAAAATATGTGAAAGATATCCGCCTTGTCCAGAGAGCACCGTGGACACGCAAAAGCTTGAGTAGGATAAAATATGGCCATTTTATCAGGGGAGAGATAATAATTATTGATTAATTTTAAATCTGAAGCTTTTCTAATTCCCCCTGGCTAAACAGGGGGAATTAGTTGTAGATAAATTATATAACTCCTGGAAAAGGTATTGAGGGAAATACCTTTTCCAGGAGTTATATAATTTATCTACAACTAATTCCCCCTGTTTAGCCAAGAGTATGTCATAAATCAGTGATATTGAAGATCGATCTAATGAAAATTGATGGATTATGTTCTTAATATCCATCCAGTCCAGAAAAACTACCGTGTTCCACTTCTGAGTAAATATATAATGCCGTAGCTGGAAGTAAGCAAATAAATTCGAGCTAGATAAGTTGAAATTATGAAACAATGATTCTGAGGAAAGCAATTGGTTAGAATCAAATAACTGGTGAACATACGCCAATCCTGCCTCTGCCCAGAGTCTAAAAACTCTCTGATTAATACCAGGGGTAAATTCAGGGTTACCTATTATCGGGATAAACTCAGAAAATAACGGAGACATTTTTAAGACCCTGCAAATTTTATGCCAAGCTATAATGACATTTTTAAAAGAAATCAGTTTACTTATATTTAAGGGTAAACTTTTTAAAGGACAGTGGAGGATAGCTTTTAATGCAAAGGGAGAGATCAAAAATGATTCTCTCTCTACCGAGACAAACTTGTTTAAATCCGTGATCCAATCAAAGGCTAACTTAGCTAGGCAAGCCCAATTATATAATCTGAAATCTGGCAAGGCCAGTCCTGCCATGGACCGTTTTTGCACCAACCTATTCAAACCAATCCTTGGTTTTTTATTACCCCAAATAAATTTAGATTGCCATGACTGCAAATCATTGATATCTCTATTGGTCAATAATAATGGGAGATTTTGTAGAAGATATAAGACCCTTGTAAAAATTATGGTTTTAATTAAATTGACTCTTGCTGATAATGAAATTGGGAGAAGAGCCCAATTTTCTAGATCATTTTTAATTTTCGATAAGATCGGAGGAAAATTTAATTTGTACCATTTAGCTGGATTTCTATGCAGAATAATACCTAAATACCGAAAAGAGTCCACCACTTTAAAAGGATGATCTACCCAATTAGAGTCATTCTTATGTAGCCATAGAAGTTCACTCTAATCAAAGTTGATTTTATATCCTGAGAAGGACGAAAAAGCCTTAAATAATTGTAATACTAAGGGAATAAAATGTCATGCATTATCTAGAAAAATCAATAGGTCATTGGCATACAGAAGAGTTTTTAGCCTGGTAGAACCAAGCAAGATCACCTTTAGACTGTCCCTTAATAGGATAAATAAAATAACGGAGCAAATGGCTCCAATGCCAAATTAAAAAGCAGAGGGGAGAGGGGACAACCCTGCCTAGTCCCTCTTTTAAGAGATATATAGGGAGAAGAATGACCATTGATGCAGAGATATGAAATAGGGTTTTTATATAAATTCCTGATAAATTCAAGGAAATGATTCTTAAATCCAAATTGCTGCAGAGCTGAAAACAAATAATTCCAATTCAAAGCATCAAAGGCCTTCTCCGCATCTACCGTAAGGATAGCTGCTTCACTAACCATTTTAAATTCATCACTCTTCAAGTCTAAGTTCCAAGCAAAGTGCAAAAATGTAGAAACTTTGCGGATGTTCTTAAGGGAATTCCTATCCTTCATAAACCCTGTTTGGTCTGGGTGGATGACTCTATCCAGTAATTTAGCCAACCTGGTCGAAACAATAGCCGTTAACAGTTTATAGTCAGCATTTAATACAGAAATGGGTCTATAAGACCCAGGATCCTCCGGGTCCTTACCTTTCTTCAAAATCAATGATATGGGTTGCCGAGAAATAGCTTGACATCAAATTGCTGGCAGAGAAATAGTAGTTGAACAGGTTAACTAAAGGTAGTTTAATTTCTTCTTTCAAAATTTTATAAAACTCTACCGGTATGAAATCAGGTCCTGGAGATTTATTAATATTAGCTATTTGAATGGCCTCTAAAACTTCCTCACAAACAGAGAGTAGTGACAGCATAGATATTTATTCTTGAGACAGCAGGACAAACAGCAACGTTTCGAGACTTCTGTCTCTTTGTCAAGCTAATGTGTACAATAAATTCAAACACCTTATATAGCAGTCTACCACCAGGTGGCGCTAAAAACACAGGTAAGAGTTAACCTCTTATATACTGGGTATACTTATCATATAACACATATAAATTATGTACAAAAAATGCTCCATAGTTAGCACCTCAATTATATAATTCAAAGATAGTAATAGAATTTAAAGTGCAATGTACAGAATTTAAAGTGCAATGTACAAAAAATACTCAGAAATACTCAGAAATAGACACCTCAACAATTTAGTTAAAAATTATAAATAAAATTTAAAGTTCAATATTAAATTCAAAGTTAATTATCAGAATATTTAAATTTTAGGTTTTAAGTTTCGATTTTTAAATTCATTCACAGAGATAATGTCCCTAAAGAAACACTGACAAGTCCCAATCCTTATTCATGCCATTGGGATACATGGTACCCAATTCATGAATCCAGAACTCTTCACGCTGTTTTAGCATTTTCTCCCTGTCCCCACCTCTACGTAATTTAGGGACATGGTCAATGATCTGAAAACGGAGTTGATTTATGGCATGTTTTTTTATCTAAAAAATGTTCAGCGACTGGAGCTTTTAGATTTTTAATTCTTATAGAGCTTTTATGCTCTATGATTCTATCGCGTACACACCTTGTTGTCTCTCCAATATAGCTACGCCCACAGGGACATTTAATTAGATAGATAACATAGTCTGTGTTGCAGGTATAGTATCCCCTAATGTGATATTTTTTCCCATTACATGGGTGATAGAACACAGGGCCTTTAATCAAATTCCCGCAACATGAACAGTTTAGGCATGCATATGAACCACATCTGTTGATAGTTATATATCTTTGATTCATAACTGTTCTAGATCCTATGTCTGCCTTAATTAAATGATCATGGAGATTTTTGCTACATTTGTATGCAGGCATTGGTGGTTTCTAGAATGTTAGGGTTACATTCACTCAATATATTCCAATGTTTCCTCACTATTTTTTGTATAGCTGGACTGAGGCTGCAAAATTCTGAGACAAAGGCTAATCTACTGTCTTTGTCAGTCTCCTTTCTCTTATTTGTAGTCTGTAATAGACTTTCTCTTGGAGTCCACAAAACAGATTTTATTTCTTTTTTAATTAAAGCTGGTGGATAGCCCCGCTCTATAAACCTTTGACTCATATCTCCCAATCTAGCATCTACTAAATTGGGGTCAGAGACAATACGCCTGACTCTCAACAGTTGAATTTTTGGGAGAGTTTATCAGGGATGGAGAATGTGCACTGTCATAGTGTAACAAACTGTTACGATCAGTACTTTTCCTGAATAAATCAGTTTTAAAGTGCATCCATCCTTAATAACTCTGGTGTCCAGAAATTCAATAGTTTCCTCATTCCATGTTAGTTTAAATTTGATATGGTTAGTGGCAGCATTCAGATCTGCCACAAATGCCATTAGGGTTCCAACGTCGCCCAGCCACACCCCGAAGATATCATCTATGTAGCGCCACAGGAAACATCGTAAAGGCCGGAAAGACCATGACTCACAGAGAGAAATCACATCATCAGCTACGATCTCAGAAGAAAGTATAACCATCAACAACGTGGTAAATATTTCCAAGGCTGACATTACCAATGAGGAACTTTCCGTCTTAAATAAAGGACTATCTTATTGTCCAAAGCAGAAATGTAATTTCTTTAGATTACAAACAGATTTATTCAAGTTTTTTCGTTCCTTGAAGTTAAAAGCATTCTTTAGTAATATTCCGTATCAAAATAAGTCTAAAGTGCAAAATAAAGAAAGTATCTCTATGCAGCAACTTGGTTTACGCAATAAGAGTACATTTATTCCCAATCAATTAAATCATAGTGTGGAAACTTACATAGACCTAGTTAAAAAGGACATTGAACACCTTAAACATATGACTGAAGTTAATGAGAAATTTAACTATAGGAAACACTATCAAAATAACAATAAAAAATTAGTGAATTTTAATAAAAAGGAATTTGAAACTTTGGAAGCAATAAAATTAAAGAGAGATATCATACTGAAAAGAGCCGATAAGGGTGGAGCTTTAGTTATAATGTCTAAAAGTGATTATATCAATGAAATTTACAGGCAATTAGAGGATACCACTGTATATAAGAAACTAACAAAAAATCCTTTATTCTCTATACAAAAAGAATTGGATCATGTATTAAATACAGCCTTAAGAAATAATTTGATAGATGAAGATCTGGTTAGGTTTCTAACAGTGAAACATCCCCACATTCCAGTTATGTATGTCCTTCCAAAGATACATAAAAATCTTGAAACCCCCCCGGCCGTCCTATCATAGCAAGCACTGACTCTGTATTAACTAATGTATCTGATTTTTTCATTAAGGATACCAGCGATTTCCTTCTTAAATTGGATACCTTAAACTTTTCTTCAAGTAAGTTTATTCTTTTTAGTTTAGATGTAGACAGTCTATATACATCTATTACACATACCAGTGGTCTGGGAGCTATAGAGTCGGTACTGGCAAATGATACTAAATTGAATAGACAAAAGGTTGACTTTTTATTACAGTTACTTGATATGGTACTAAATTGCAATTATTTTCTCTTTGAAGACAATTTCTATATGCAGATCCAGGGAACTGCCATGGGTTCCAACGTCGCCCCAAATTACGCTAACATCTTTATGAATATATTCGAAGAAAAATTTGTTTTTTGCAACAGTTGGTTTACTCTATGTGGCGCCACCTGGTGGCGCTACATAGATGATATCTTCGGGGTGTGGCTGGGCGACGTTGGAACCCTAATGGCATTGGAATATATTGGTTATGCTGCCACTAACCATATCAAATTTAAACTAACATGGAATGAGGAAACTATTGAATTTCTGGACACCAGAGTTATTAAGGATGGATGCACTTAACTGATTTATTCAGGAAAAGTACTGATCGTAACAGTTTGTTACACTATGACAGTGCACATTCTCCTTCCCTGATAAACTCTCTCCCAAAAAGTCAACTGTTAAGAGTCAGGCGTATTGTCTCTGACCCCAATTTAGTAGATGCTAGATTGGGAGATATGGGTCAAAGATTTATAGAGCGGGGCTATCCACCAGCTTTAACTCAAAAAGAAATAAAATCTGTTTTGTGGACTCCAAGAGAAAGTCTATTACAGACTACAAATAAGAGAAAGGAGACTGACAAAGACAGTAGATTAGCCTTTGTCTCAGAATTTTGCAGCCTCAGTCCAGCTATACAAAAAATAGTGAGGAAACATTGGAATATATTGAGTGAATGTAACCCTAACATTCTAGAAACCACCAATGCCTGCATACAAACGTAGCAAAAATCTCCATGATCATTTAAATAAGGCAGACATAGGATCTAGAACAGTTATGAATCAAAGATATATAACTACCAACAGATGTGGTTCATATGCATGCCTAAACTGTTCATGTTGCGGGAATTTGATTAAAGGCCCTGTGTTCTATCACCCATGTAATGGGAAAAAATATCACATTAGGGGATACTATACCTGCAACACTGACTATGTTATCTATCTAATTAAATGTCCCTGTGGGCGTAGCTATATTGGAGAGACAACAAGGTGTGTACGCGATAGAATTATAGAGCATAAAAGCTCTATAAGAATTAAAAATCTAAAAGCTCCAGTGGCTGAACATTTTTTAGATAAAAAACATGCCATAAATCAACTCCGTTTTCAGATCATTGACCATGTCCCTAAATTACGTAGAGGTGGGGACAGAGAGAAAATGCTAAAACAGCGTGAAGCGTTCTGGATTCATGAATTGGGTACCATGTATCCCAATGGCATGAATAAGGATTGGGACTTGTCAGTGTTTCTTTAGGGACATTATCTCTGTGAATGAATTTAAAAATCGAAACTTAAAACCTAAAATTTAAATATTCTGATAATTAACTTTGAATTTAATATTGAACTTTAAATTTTATTTATAATTTTGAACTAAATTGTTGAGGTGTCTATTTCTGAGTATTTCTGAGTATTTTTTGTACATTGCACTTTAAATTCTGTACATTGCACTTTAAATTCTATTACTAACTTTGAACTATATAATTGAGGTGCTAACTATGGAGCATTTTTTGTACATAATTTATATGTGTTATATGATAAGTATACCCAGTATATAAGAGGTTAACTCTTACCTGTGTTTTTAGCGCCACCTGCTGGTAAGGTGTTTGAATTTATTGTACACATTAGCTTGACAAAGAGACAGAAGTCTCGAAACGTTGCTGTTTGTCCTGCTGTCTCAAGAATAAATATCTATGCTGTCACTACTCTCTGTTTGTGATATTATTACCTTTTGACCTTGGAAGCAGGTCTCTGTGACTTTGCATGATGTTACCTGTGTGCTGGACTTTTTCTACATTTTCACTCTAAAACTTCCTCCTCAGAAATAGGTCTGTTAAGACCTAACAGATCTTCCTCAGAAACACTGGGCAATTTAACACTAGCCCAGAAATTCAAGGCATTGTCCAAATTTATCTCTGATTCTGCATAAATACGTTGAAACACTTTAAAAAAAACTTGGCTGATATCTTCTGCATTGGAATATTTTCTGTTATCAAGTTTAATGGCAGAGATGAGATTCTTACTTTTCCTAACTTTTACTACTCTAGCCAAAAATTTGGCCGAGTTCCCATAATGACCCCTGAATTGATAGTTAATTTTTTTTTTATTATTGAGGCATTGAGTAAAAACAACACAGTAAAGAATATGTCCAGGCACGGAACAGAAACATTAAAGAAACTGATACAATTCACCTATGGAAGATATACAAGGGTTAAGACATTGGAGCACTAATGTAACATTTGTTATCATAGTATCTAGACCATAGTAATTCAATATGTATATAAAAGTAAGAGTCAATGAGATGGAGTATATCCAGGGCCACAACAGAAGAATAACAGTTGACATATGTTATAGTGACCCCTTTATGACCTTGAGTATAAAATGGAAAACTGTAGATATGAAACATGTGTGACTGGAACATATAGAAAAGAAGCCTCGATTTTTTTTAAAACAAGTAACAAGTGGTCTCTACCCCGAGATAAGAGATATTCTATAAGCTGAAAATAGTGAGAGGTAGGGAGCTAGCTTTTGTCAGGCCTCCCGTAGGCCTGAGTGTATGGGGGAGGGAATGCAGCGGGCAAAAGCTGCTCATTACGGAGGGGAGAAAGGAGGGCGGAGCCAGTTAGAATGTTACGAAGGTGCAGACCATAGGGCTATGTGAAATGGGATGGATTTGGGTCTCAGGGTTTTTGAGTACACTCCCAGTGGGGTTATTCTTAATCTACGCCTCTAGTGAATTAAAGCTAGGGCATGTAAAAGTAAGGGTAACTTCCTAGAAAGGATACAAGCAGGGGGGACAGTGATATATGTACAAAAGGTAAAGGACTACTATGCAAACCCCTCTCCTGGGGAGGTGCCAACTACAGGCGATGCGGGTAAAAGGAGAAGGGATATGACCCGCAGGTAAAAAATGCCGACGGGAAAGGGAGGAGAGGGGTCAGAAGAAGGTGGTAGATGACTGAGAAAGCAATGACCTGAGAGAGCTATGTGTTCCTCATATATAAGCTTTAAAGGAATTAGTATAAACATAAAATATGTGGCAATACTTAGGGTAGGATGTGGTATACTTTGCCCTAATAAAGAATAATGACACTATAGGGAGTTCTTATGGGGAAGACATAGAGAGGAAGCTAGTAGTACAGTGTTAATCTATCAACAATACGCATTTTGTAAGAAGCTGACTTTCAGTATGTTCACCTAAAGCTTAAATGAGTAGCCAAAGCAACTGTAAGATTACATAAAATCAGATTATAGCTACTGAAATGTGAAATAAAGGTGCAAAAACTGTGTATAAACACTACAGAGGCGCTTCTGCATATGCAAAGTGTGGACAAAGCTATAGAGAAACTAGGGATAACAGCCACACATATATTCTTGCATGGAACTATGGAGATGCACACATATAACCCTGATCCTTAAGGCTACCTAAGTATAACAGTTGTAATAGGGTACATATAAATATCTTAGCCATCTTCAGTGGCACAGGTAATAATATCCCAGGGGCTCATTATCTTAATACACAGAAAATAATGTACCTATTTATTGTAGGCTGCTCGGAGACAGAGTGGAATAAATATTTCAATGCACCAATAACTTTTGAACACTAATATTGAAGCTCATCTTTAGGAATAAAATATCTAGATATGCTTTCCTCCGTGGCTATATAGATTATTGGTGTGCCATGGGTATACATGTCTAAACACATGCACATAATATAAACTTTGAAGATAACAACTCTTATAGTTAATAGCAAATAACGTTGTCTGGGGTGCTAGTAGTCAAATCCTGAAGTATAATCAGCTATCTGCTTATGCATGAGTGGCACTTAAACAATACCCAGATATTATATATAGAAAGCAAAATGCTAAACGGGGGTAATCTCTAAGAGAAAAACATATGTTAGTAATGAGGAGGGACATGTAATTAGGTGGCAGGTTATAACCTGCATAAATACGTTGAAACACTTTAAAAAAAACTTGGCTGATATCTTCTGCGTTGGAATATTTTCTGTTATCAAGTTTAATGGCAGAGATGAGATTCTTACTTTTCCTAACTTTTACTACTCTAGCCAAAAATTTGGCCGAGTTCCCATAATGACCCCTGAATTGATAGTTAATTTTTTTTTTTATTATTGAGGCATTGAGTAAAAACAACACAGTAAAGAATATGTCCAGGCACGGAACAGAAACATTAAAGAAACTGATACAATTCACCTATGGAAGATATACAAGGGTTAAGACATTGGTGCACTAATGTAACATTTGTTATCGTAGTATCTAGACCATAGTAATTCAATATGTATATAAAAGTAAGAGTCAATGAGATGGAGTATATCCAGGGCCACAACAGAAGAATAACAGTTGACATATGTTATAGTGACCCCTTTATGACCTTGAGTATAAAATGGAAAACTGTAGATATGAAACATGTGTGACTGGAAACTATAGAGTGGTCTGCGACAATGCTATACACCTGGTACTAAAGAACATCTGATAATCAATGCTATGGCAATAATATTAGACTTGTATGAGAAACATTTTACATATGTAATAGGAGTATGTTACAGTGAAAGTCCAGAATAGGATAGCCTGGTTAGGGATCAAATGGTAAGGGTCTTATACCAGAGTCACGACCCATATGTTAGGAAAAAAAAAAGGGTTTAGGTTGTCCCTTAAGGAGGCACGTTAAAATAGCCCCAGTGTGGAGACAAACCACCGGGGTAGCTGGCTAATGAAAGGGTACTCCATGTCATAATAGTCTCAATAGGGCTAAGTTAGTCTATATCGATGCATCAAGACTCAGTCATGCAATTTCCTAGGGACAGCAAGTTTAGGTAGAATCGAGCTGTCTTCTATATTGAGGCAGGGGAATCTCAAACTAGCCCACACCACGTCTGACAAGCCTGGTCTGTTGCGTTAGAACCAGCCTCCTGTAAATGACCCTCTTCACACACCCTGCAGGGCAAGTGGAGCTATCCGCTCCGTTGTGGGATGCCTTATTTGTAGAAGAGAGGTGGGCGTCTCCATAGGAATTTCTGTGCCTCCGTAGGCCTGAAAATGAGGGATGGGAGTTGCACGTAGCAATTGTTGGTGCGGTGGTTAAAGGGTACACTCCAGAGCCAGCTTGAGCCTGTGATTTCCCGGCTATGAATCGCATCGTTAGGGAGTTTGCCGTAAGTGCCTCAGTATGCAATATGCAATCGGGTTGTACTCCCATTAGTGCAGGGTTATCGGAGCATGACCACGCTATTTATATATGGGATTGTTCCGGTGCCCTGTTGGTTGCGCATCTCAGCGTGTCTTCCGAAAATAGCATCAGGGAGACCAACATGTACCCTCACTCCGCATAGGTTAGGAAAGCTTTGGGCTAAGGTATCGGTTGCCTCCTCTTCATCAGTCTAGTCACACTCGTCTCTTAGCGTGGTAAGAAGAGAGTGAAAGTGTGCATCCATTTTGTTTGCCAGCAGCAATAAAAGGGCTATTTCCTCCATTATGGGGTTAACGTGACTGGTAAGGTGGCATATACTCCCTTCTCTGTGTGGATGCAAGTAGGTAGCTTGTAGAATAATGAAATTGCTGGTTTTACCTTGTGCGCCATGCTATTACAGATCTAAGAGTTCCATGTGGGTCACAGCAAATGATGTACTTATATAGAGACCTCCGGGGAGATCTGAGCTAAATCAGGGAAGTTGAAGGCTCCCCAGGTTCCCCGTAGCCTCATGAACATTTTAGCTGACTTTTAATAAAGATGATATGGTACTTTACTCGCTTTTCTGCTGAATTATTGCTGGAGGTCTGGGAAAATGCGGCT
This sequence comes from Bombina bombina, assembly GCF_027579735.1. NCBI lineage: Eukaryota > Metazoa > Chordata > Amphibia > Anura > Bombinatoridae > Bombina > Bombina bombina. The sequence continues at coordinate 758,253,336 of NC_069504.1, forward strand.
TCTCCGATAGTTAATTTTGAACTCTTCTTCTTGGGATCTTTGTTTTAAATAAATATCTCTTTCCCTTTTAGATTTGTAATACCTATCCCAGCTGTCCTTTGACTTATCAGTGTAAAACTTCCTAAGTGCGTTCCTGACTTGAGCAGCTAGTTGTGATTCCTGCTCCAAAGCTTTCTTCTTCCACGTACTCAGATAAAGTTTAATTTCCCCCCTTAATACAGCTTTCGCCGCCTCCCAAAAAACCTCAGGTTTATTAAATTGCCTTATATTAAACGTAAGATAATCCTTCCATTTCTGCTTTAACCAGTTAATAAACCTAGGGCTATCAGCCAAGAAATGAGGAAAGAAAAATGTGTTATTAAGGATCTTGGGGGGGGGGGGGGGAAATAGCTAAGAGTGTAAATGAAATTACTGCGTGGTCCGAAATAACAATATTGTGGATATTTGCTTCAGATCTACAAAGTGCTAATGGTTTCGAAATTAGGAACAAATCTATTCTGGAACATGTCATATGTGATTTTGACTCACAAGAGAAACTACGTTGCTCTGGATTTTTAAGTCTCCATATATCAATTAAATTTAGTTCACGACAGAATATTTTAAAATATTTTGCAACTTTATAATTTTCACGTAAATTTTTTGAAGACAGCCTATCCAGTATAGGGCATAAAGTCATATTGAAATCTCCCCCTAAAATCAAATTGGCTGCTGCTGAAAGAAATAACTTACTCCTAATAGTGTCCCAAAAAACAGGTGAAAAAGAGTTAGGGCCATATAAATTGCATAAAACAAAATTGCAATTATTAATCTGAATATATAAAATCAGAATCTTCCCTCTGGATCAGCCTCCGTTGAACTTCTTATGCTACAACTTTGAAACTTGCTGTGCTTAGTGCTACTATGACCTAGATTTGCTGTTGCTCAAGACAAGTGCCTCGGTCACATGATGTGGCAGCCATCTTGCATTTTGCAATAATCTTCAAACATCTTCTCTTAAACCGCTTAGTGCAATGATGCACAATTTTGCACAAATGCTCCTTGCAAGGTCCTCTACCAAGTTTGTTCAAACTGCGATTTTTCCATAATCAACATGGCTGCCGTGAGACATTAACCTTTTTATCGACATTTAATTGCGTATAATTGCACTTTATACATTAGTTTTTCAATATTTAACAATATTACAGTGTAATAGACATATCATTACACATAGTCATAACCCTCAAAGACAATATTGCAGTTAAAATTCACACTGCGCAGTCGCCTTCGTGAAATAAAACATTTGCAAATTTTCATAAAACTTCTGCAAATTGTAGAGGTCTCCAGTATGTGCAATTTGAAAGCCACTTTGAAAGCGGCCATTTTGTTTCGTAGGCGCTGTTTTTAAAAAATACAAAAATCTTCTTCTCTGAAAACGCTTATGGGACAGACTTGAAATTGTGTTTATAGAGTTATCTTATGACTAACATTCATATTTGTTCAAGAGAACAAATATAAATGTTATATGTGGTTTGGCAGCCATTTTGAATTGCTCAAAAATACTTAAAGATATTTTTAAATTAATAATAAAACAAAAACAGTTTCACACAATGCTTTATTTTTGCCATGTTAATTGACTACTATGGTGAGATAACTCTATAAACAAAATTTCAAGTCTGTCCCATATTGTGCACAACATGGAGGCGTAATATCATATGATCTGGCAGCCATTTTGTTTTACGTGAAAATTTCAAAAATCTATTTTCTCTGCAACTGCTTATGTTAGAACTGTGAAACTTGCTGTATAACCTTATATTGTGACCTAGAGTCACAGTTGTTGATGTTGAAGGAATTGGTCACAAGCTGTGGCAGCCATATTGGTTTTTGCAAAAATTTAGAAAATGTGTTTTCTTTGCAACCGCTTATGTTAAAAGCTGTGAAATTTGCAGTATAACCACAATATATTGTGACCTAGAGTTACATATGTTCATGTTGAAAGTATCTGTCATTTTGAAAAACGCAAACATTTCAAAAATGTGTTTTCTTTTCCAGTTAGAACTGTAAAAACTTGCCCCACAGAAGCTTTGTTTTAAAGGGCACTGGAAATTTGCCCCACAGAGGTTTTGTTTTAAAGGGCCCAGGAAGAAGAAACACCAGAGCATCCACCAGAACTGCTTGCAAATCTCCAAATCTGGATCCGAATCTGTGACGCATTAGACGAGATGTCATCAGGACATTGCAAAAGCTATGTGCTTGGCCACCTCTATTGCTGCTTGCACACCTATTGTTTTTTCTCAGATTATTATTATTATTAAGTGGCCAGCAACAAAGTTGCAGGACAACCTATTGTTATTGTTCAGATTATTATTATTATTTTTATTCCGCCAAGCTTTTTATTCAATTGCCCATAACTGCTTAACTGTTTTTGCAAAGCTCTTGAATCAGGTATGCTGGTACAGCCTATTGCTGTGCTACATCTCATGAAAAATTGAACTCATGTCACATCTGCTGTTGGCGTTTATGTGATTCACCCGATGTGCGAGGTGAACTTATGGGCAACGTTGGTTTTAGCAGTGGCACTGAAACTTACCCCGCATATGCAATCTCGCCCCATGTCTGCATTCCAGGATTCTGGTAAGAATAGCTAGACATGCTTTTTATGTTAATTTTCATATAAAAAACGGCATCACAAATAAAATTATTTGCATTTTGAAGTAAATTCAACAGATTAGAATATTCAGGGTCAGCGAACTAATGCTGTGCAAAACTGGTTAACCAGAAAGTAGAGGCAGCAGCTATGTCAGCAATTTAAGTATATAGCCAGTATGTAGAAATGCCCTTCTTAAATAAGATTCAAGATTTCTAGCTAAAGGGTCTTTAAAAGAAGTACTGTCTTCTAAAGGAATAGTAGTGCCTTTAGTTAGAGTGGAAATGGCCCCATCAACTTTGGGAACCGTTTCCATAACTGTAAGTTAGCAGTAGGTAAATGATATCCTTTTTTAATCCTTGCAGAAGGGTTGCAAGACCATTCCTTAGCAATCATATCAGAGACAGCATCAGGGATAGGGAAAATCTCAGGGAGATTTACAAAAGTTTTATATACTGAATTCAAACGATTACAGGGCTTATCATCCTTCAAAAGAGAACGAATATGTTAAATTTAAAAAAAATTAGGAATTATAAGGTTCTACATCTGATGAGGGAGCCTCACTGTTAGAGGAATTCTCATCGTTCGAAGATACTTCATTATTTTGTAGGTCAGTAGGTAAAATCTGAACTGACCTTTTTCGCTTATTTGAAGGCGGTAATGTAGCCAGGGCCTTCGTAATAGCAATAAACATTTTAATTGCTAGACGTACGTCATCTGCATCCATCTGTAAGGGTAGGTGCATTAGTACACATAGAAACATCATTAGATTGATCGGTATGCGATAATCAATCTAATCTGCCTAGGTAAGCAGTTAATGTCAGTTTGCGCAATTCTCAATGCTGAATTTATAGAAAAGAGCACGCTAAAAAAGTGTGCATAGTACTGACGATCCATTAGGGATGCATGATTAAAATTCTAACTGCGTTATATTGTTGCTAAAAACTATTTCATTTGAAGCGTGCTGTGAGAGCAAGCCGGTTTCAATGTGTGCTTCAATTCTAACAGCGTAATATGGTGCGCAAACCTGACAAATAATTATGTGCCGGGTTACAACTCGTGCTTGCGTGCATATGTTCTCAAAGTTTCTACATTTTTTGGCGCAAAAATAAAAAAAATGCAAGGGGAATAGTAAGATTCTGTCCCAGAGCCATACATATACTGTACATAGATATACTTTTAAACAAATGTAAAAGTGTCTATAAACATAGCTATGAATGTCTATTAAAAAATAGAAAATATACTTACACTTTTCCACTTAGTAGCAGACAGCCAAACCAGCACTGAAACATATCAGTATAAGTAATGGAATAGGAGTATAACGTTGATCTGTAAAGGGAGGTAGACCAAAATTTACAATGAGCCCATGAAGTATTTCCTGTGAGGATCACAAGGCCGTACTCCCTTCATATCCCTCTGACAAGCAGATTCTGAGGGGAACCGGGCTTCAATATGATCTGTAGTGTCTTTCACTGAAAAAATCAAGCACATCATAATGCTTCAACCACCTTCATGGAGGCAAAGTTTAAAACTAAGGTATAAGTGAGGTGGGTTTGTTTTTTATAGGCTTTTGAGGTTTATCACAAGGCCGTACTCCCTTCATATCCCTCTGACAAGCAGATTCTGAGGGGAACGGGCTTCAATATGATCTGTAGCGTCTTTCACTGAAAAAATCAAGCACATCATAATGCTTCAACCACCTTCATGGAGGCAAAGTTTAAAACTAAGGTATAAGCGAGGTGGGTTTGTTTTTTATAGGCTTTTGAGGTTTGGGAAACTTTGCCTCCTCTTCGTAGGAATGTATATCATAACAGCTTGTGGACTCTCGCCACCTAAAATAAATACTGCTTGTCAGTCTAATTTTGTACACGCCGATACTTTTCTAGCCACTGCTGTAATTATTGGCTACTTCTAAGATGCTGAAAAGTGCCTTTACATTGCTGTCTATGGGAACTGTGTGTTCTCAGTAAATTTGTATATGCTTATATATATATTTATACATATATTAACACAAAAATATATATGCATATAGTAATATACATATATATTTATAAATGCTGCCCATCGCTGAGCGACTTACCCTTTCACTGTGCAAGGTTCTGATGCTGTCTGTGCCAGCATCAGAAGGAGTCTCCCATTAGAGCCTATGGAAGCTCGCTCTCATGATTGCAATGTGTTTGCATTGCACCAAACTTGTAATACCAGTGTACTGTATTACAAAGTGGAGCACAAATATCGCTTTCTAGAACTTGTAATCTGGCCCTAAATGTTTGTCTTAAAACTACAAGAAGTTTCTGTAACTGCAACAGGCAATACAACAATTTAAAATATTTATTTGCAGAATGTTAAATATATTTTCTGCTATAAAATCCATATTTTTTTTCTTTCACAATTGATGTATCTTTATTAAAATAGTAGCAAACACTTATAAAACAATCTTGGAATGTAAGGTTTCTTCTTTGCAGATTAAGCCTCCAACACACTTGCAGTGAACAGATACATTTTTTTTTATAGTATGGAAATGTAATAGTTTGCAGTTCTTCCTGTAACTTTCACACTCCAGGGAGCGGAGGTTATACATCCAGACTGTATCCTATTGTGTTCATCTTCCTCTCCTGCGCACCTGCCATTCGTCCCTTACTTCTGTAAGGCTGATGACAGTTATAGTCTGTTAGCGGTGGGTAATATTGACGGTAGCAAAGACAAGCGAAGACAAGTCCTATTATGGCTCCAACTGCCACATCTAAAAGGAGAGGAAGATTTAAGTGCCTTACAAAACTCACTGTATTAACAAGTGTTAAAGGGTATATTTTGGCCTAGGGCAGCTGAATTTAGGTTGGGCAAAAAAGTTGAAGTATGGTACGATTTTTCACACTCCTATGCTCAGCAAATATTTAACATTTTATTCCAAGTCAATGACTTGTTGTCTAGTGGGGGTGACTGACCCCTTCATGTGTGTTCTTTGTTGGACAAAGAAAAAAATAAAGAAATATGAAAATTGTTGGGGTCTTTTTTTTTAGGGGAGGGCAGCAGTGCCATTATGTTGCATTGTTCATTTAGTAAAATAAACAATTTTAAAGGATTAAAACACTAATTAGCACTTTATTTTAATTAAAGAATTAAATTAAATGGCCACTTCACAAAGAGTAAAACTGAAGAAATGAAGCAGGAAGTTATTTTAGATTTACTAAGTTATCAGATCAGCTTTTAAGTATGTCCTCACATAATTCTTGCATTAATTACATGTAACGTGTATTACTAAGGAGTCAATCACAATCCTTTAGAAAGTAGAGTAAGCAGCACCAGTTACAAAATGTATTAAAAAGGATAAACTTCAAATAACAGCCTTATAACTAATTAGTTAATTATTATTATGATCAACTTTCTTAATACTTACAATAATGCTTAATATTGTATATTGTATTCTATTAACAAAAACATAATTTATGCTTACCTGATAAACTAATTTATTTCATGGTGGTGAGAGGCCACAATCCATTACTCCTAGGAATAACACTTCTCTACCACTAGGAGACAAATATTCCAAAACCCCTCCCACCTCCCTCAGTCTAATTTATACCCAAGCAAAGTGTGGTAAGAAAAAAGGAATAATAGCCAGAAAAAAATAAACCTAAAAAAGCATAAGGGTGGGGTTTGGTGGACTCACTACCATGAAAGAAATTAATTTAAAAACATATTTTTCCACTAAGAAATTAAATCCACAACCTCAATTAAAATGTTCTTTTTTTTTTTAAAGCACTTAAAATAAATCAGAGATAGAAGGAGAAAAGCAGATTTTATTAGTAAAAACAGATGTTATTTATTTAAATAATTAAAAGTTTCCATGGAGAAGCAAAGTGAGAGCAATTGAGCGTAGCACCCTGGTCTAACGGGACCTGGTATAAATTATGTACAGCAGGTACATATCCATTTCAGCTGCATTGTTTTGCGGAGGAGACCCTTGGAGGTAATGCTTTCGCTTAGGAGCTGATACTGTGGTTTAAGTGGCTCTACTTACCACTGTATATCTAACTTAAGTGGATTGTGTGAAATATTTAGAGACACTCTTCTTTCCTCCCCTCCCGTTCTTCGAATTCTTAAAATAAATCAAAACAGGCAAATAATCAATCTGAAACAGCTGCCTGATGAACCTTTCTACAAAAGGCTGCTTTAGAACAAGCAAAAACATAAAATCGGTAGAATTTTGTAAAAGTATGCAAATAAGACCAAGTAGCTGCCTTGCAAATCTGGTCAACTAAAGCCTCATTCTTGAAAGCCCAAGAAGTGGCAACTGACTTAGTGGATTCAAAAGGCTTACTTGGACCTGCCTCCAAGTAAGCCTTGTGAATCAAAAGTTTCAACCAAGAGGTCAAATAAACAGCGGAAACTTTCTGACCTTTCCTAGGACAACAAAAAAGAATGAACATACTAGAAGATTGTGTAAAGTCCTTAGTGTCATCCATAAAATATTTCAATGCCCTAACAACGTCCAAAGCATGCAAAGATCTCTTTGAAACATTCTTGAGATTAGGACACATTGAAGGAACAACAATTTCTCTGCTAATGTTATCTGAAGAAACAACCTTAAAGGGACACGGAACCCAATTTTTTTCTTTTGTAATTCAGAAAGAGCATGCAATTTTAAGCAACTTTCTAATTTACTCCTATTATCAATGTTTCTTCGTTCTCTTGCTATCATTATTTGAAAAAGAAGGCATCTAAGCTTTTTTTTGGTTTCAGTACTCTGGACAGCACTTTTTTATTGGTGGATGAATTTATCCACCAATCAGCAAGGACAACCCAGGTTTTTCACCAAAAAAGGGCCGGCATCGAAACTTACATTCTTGCATTTCAAATAAAGATACCAAGAGAATGAAGAAAATTTGATAATAGGAGTAAATTAGAAAGTTGCTTAAAATTTCATGCTCAATCTGAATCACGAAAGAAGATTTTTGGGTACAGTGTCCCTTTAAGCAAAAAGTCAAAAGAAGTCCGGAAATTGCCTTATCCGGATGAAAAATTAGATCAGGAGGATTACAAGAGCAGATATCTCAGAAACTCTTCTAGTAGAAGAGATAGCCAAAAGAAATATTCCATGCCATCAAGATCAGAGATCTAGATGGAAAAACGGACTTTGAGACAGGAAGTCTGACCGCAGAGGCCAAGGAGGAACAGCTGGACATTTTTTTTTTTTTAAAGGATGTTTTTTTTTAAATTTATTTTTGGCCATCACAAAAACAAACACCCCTGCCCTTACCAGACATGCTGTTTGCGGCAAAAGTGGGCATGGCCAGGCGGGAGCGTGGCCATGCGTGGTGGGGGCGTGGACGGCGCGCGAGAGAGGGGAGAGAAATAGAAAAAGAGGGGGAGAGACGAGATAGGAAAGAGAGGGGAGCAAAAGAGAGGGAGGAGAAAGAGAGCGTAAATGAGAGGGGGGAGAGAGAGCAAATGAGATGGGGGAGAAAGCAAAAGAGAGGGGGAGCAAAAGAGAGGTGGAGCGAGACAGAGCGCAAAAGAGAGGGCGAGAGAGAGCGCAAAAGAGAGGGGGAGAGAGGGAGCAAAAGAGAGGTGGAGCGAGAGAGAGCGCAAAAGAGAGGGGGAGAGAGCGCAAAAGAGAGGGAGAGCAAGCACAAAAGAGAGGGGGAGAGAGAGCAAAAGAGAGGGGGGAGAGAGAGAGCAAAAGAGAGGGGGAGAGAGCAAAAGAGAGGTGGAGAGAGAGCGCAAAAGAGAGGTGGAGCGAGAGAGAGCAAAAGAGACGGGGAGAGAGCGCAAAAGAAAGGGGGAGAGAGCACTAAAGAGAGGGGGAGAGAGCACAAAAGAGAGGGGGAGAGAGAGAGCAAGGGGTGGGACCGCTGTACTGCAAAAAATGGCCCATGTGAACGGGCTTTAGGACTAGTATATCAAAAGAGCTGAAATTGCTTTAGGGCAATGCCCTGCCAAGTGCCCTTGTCAGGGCAATTTTTAGAGTAGGTTGCTTTAGATAGGCTTTTTAATGGGGGGTGGAGGGTTACATTTATAGTAGAATGGGCTTGTATTTTTTTTTTTTTATTGAGAAAAAGAGCTAAATCGCTTTAGGGAAATACCCTACAAAAAGCCATACTAAGGGTTATTGCTTTAGTAACTTTTAGTGTTAGCATAGGATTTTTTATTTTGGGGTGTTTTTTAAAAGGGGCTTTAGTTTTAGAACAGGTGTTTGTTTATAAATAGAAAATATGAGGAGCTTAAATTATTGCAAGTTCGCTAAAACAAATTGGCAGTTATTTAAACACTTACGCCTAGATTTAGAGTTCTGTGTTAGCCGCCAAAACCAGCGTATAGGGCTTCTAACGCTGGTTTTGGCTGCCCGCTGGTATTTAGAGTTCACTTACCGACACTCCAAAATCTCAGAACGCACAAATCTCTACCGACAGCTCAGACCCAGTAGTTAACATCTACCGACAAAATAAACATCCACGAATCACAAAACAAATATTACACAAAGTACACTTACACTCATACAAACACTACACTATATTTATTTTTCAGATTTAATATTTTTCATCAAAATAGATCAAAGATCAAAGTTGCGAGATCTCGGGTGTTAGAAAAAAAACCCAACACAAATCCATTTTGCCATTGACTTACATTGACAGACAGGAAAAGACACTCATATAGCTACATCTAACTAATGATATTATCACATACACTCATCGATGCATACAAACAATATACACCACATTACATACACAAAGTTTTTTTTATTAAGAAATGAGCACGATTTAGCTACTTTTTCACACAAGACCATGTCACTCACTTTACGCTCAAAACCAGTCTTGGATATTATTTACACACAAATCTTGAGCCTCCATTGACTTCTATGGGGAAGACGTGCTCGTGCACGCAACAGACAGATTTCCCTAACGCACGCAAAAAGCGTAGACAAAAAAACTCTAAATACCAGCGATAGAATTCGGAAAATAACTCATGCTTTTCTGCGTTAGACTCAGAAATAGATCAAGAAATGGCTATTTCCCTATGGTGGACTTATGGAGTTTACTTATGGGAAATTCACAACAACATTAAATTGTTTCATACATTACATCAACTACAAATCACCATCACTAGTAACAAACATTTTCAACAATTACATCACATTTAAACGGACACAAAAATAATTGCAACATTTCAGGATTCACAAACAGTAGACAATGGGAAACACCTTTCATTTACCTTTATTATTGCATTTCATTTAGTCAACTCATATGCTTGCAGCAACAGCATATTGCTTAACACATGATCAGTCATGGATGCACATACTTTACTTTTATCATTCACTCATACATGTGCATTAAAATGATGGTGGAAAAACACATTACATTCTCTCTAGGAATCACGAAACAGAAAATAGGGATTTTACTGTACTTTTAACATCATGATTCGATCACAATAAACCATTAGGAATTACGTACAATAAGAACATCATTACAACAGATTACACCTGTCACTTTATGAGAAGGAACAACAATGTGAGACCGCTATATAGAAGTCAGCATATGTGGGACACAATCACAATATATACGTATACATATACGTATATATTGTGATTGTGTCCCACATATGCTGACTTCTATATAGTGGTCTCGCATCACGCAACCACAAAGCACACATTTATATTTTATTCAGCACACAATAGCAATGTAGTCAAATACAACAACACAATGAGGATTTGATAACTAGACAGGCAGGTTAATAATATGATGACGTCATTAGAAGATTCAACTATACACATTACAGCTTTACGACTGTACCGCCCCTTTCAGAACTTTAGCACCCAATACAACATATACGTAAACAACAGTTTGGAACATCATTATTATGGCGATTTTAAAGGGATGCTCGAAAATCACTTATATATACAATACTACAGATGACAGACGGAAGTTCAGAATTATTATGTCGATTTTAATGGGACGCATACAATATTGACATCTTGCCAATTACTTATATATACAATACTACAGATGACAGCCGGAAGTTCTTCAGTATTAGTGCAATTTTAATGGGACGCATACAATATTGACATCTCGCCAATCAATTATATATACAATACTACAGATGACAGACGGAAGTTCTGAATTATTAGTGCGATTTTAAAGGGACGCATACAATATTTACATCTCGGCAATCACTTATATATACAATACTACAGATGGCAGCCGGAAGTTCTTCAGTATTAGTGCGATTTTAAATGGACGTGTACAATATTTACATCTCACAAATCACTTATATATACGATACTACAGATGGCAGCCGGAAGTTCAGAATTATTATGCCGATTTTAAAGGGACGTGTACAATATTTACATCTCACAAATCACTTATATATCCAATACTACAGATGGCAGCTGTTACTTTATCGTTTTTAAACAATATTGCAGCAACATTGATCGATCACATTCTATGCACATTATACACAACTATGCACTTTCATTCATGTTAGCGTGGATGTGTGCTTTTTAATATAACATCGCGTTTAATAAATATTTATTACGTATATGAACAAACATTACAAACATGCACATACTGTATGTGTGATATTTTACACTTTCACATTGAGATTCATTGGTGGAAAACAACATTTCACCAAACACCTAAAAAACCGCCCACTTTGAAAGCATTCGTGCCGCTCACATACAAACAAGTGTATACAATTAGCAATCATTACAAACTCACTACCATTGGACTAATTGCCCTATAAATCCCACAAACAACATGGCCAAAGCATCCATGGTGATCGACATTGTATCAATTCGCTTCTGTGTTTTTGCATACCTTGTTACTCCTTGCGCTGTGTTTGCTCTGCTGTTTGGCTTCGTGCTGCTAAGCTTGGCAAATATGGATGACAATGATCTGGTAGACGCTGCTGGTGGTGCTGTTGGCCAAGTAGCGGTTGATAGAATCAGGCAGCCTCGGCGGCTCCGAGTGAGACAAAGGGCTCGTCTGGTTCGAGGTCCTCGTGTATACAGGGTAAGACCCACCTTGGAAAACATGAGCGACTTCGAGTTTTATGACAAGTATAGGCTCAATCACGAACAGCTCATTGGCCTTTATGATGTTCTTAGACCTCATCTGGAGCCATGTATAAGAATAAGGACTGCTGTCCCCGGCATCACTAAGATGCTAAGTTGTATATACGTCCTGGCCTCCGGGAGTTTTCAAGCAGGAGAGATGTACATGCATGGCCTGGCTCAAGGTACATTCTCTGGGGTGTTTGATAACTTTCTGGACGCCATGGTACGTATCAGTAAGCACTACATAGGATTCCCACAGGATGATGGTGATTGGAGGCGCCTGAAGCGGGAATTCTTTGCTATTGCTGAATTGCCCAATGTCTTGGGAGCGATTGATTGTACCCACCTTGCGCTGCATGCTCCAGCTGATGACTTGCCCTTCAGAAATCGCAAACATTTTCATAGCCTCAACGTGCAGTATGTTTGTGACGCACAGATGAGGATTATGCAAGTGTGTGCGAATTTTGGGGGGCTTGTCATGATGCCCGCATCCTCTCTCTGTCCTCCGTGTGGCAGCAGTTTGAGGAAAGACAAATGCCCCCTGGGTATCTCGTTGGTGAGTATTTGTGTACAACATGGTTAATTAGTTAGACAATTTCCACTGTACTCTTAAACTGTTAGTATAATGTGCAGCTATAGGATGCAATTTAACCATTTATTTCTCTTTCCGCAAATGTCTAGTTTTAGTGAAAAACAGATATGTAGCATGTCTTACCTTAAATGCTTAGATAGAGAATGCAATTTAACCATGTCGTTGTCTATTTTCTCAAATGTCTAGTTTTAGCTTTAAGCAGATATGTAGCATGCCTTACCTTAAATGGGCAGCTTGAAAATGCAATTTAACCATTTTCTTTTAATTTTAGCAAAGCTCTGGTTTATGCGAAATACGCATATGTAGCATGTCTTAGCTGAAATGGGCAGATAGAGAATAAGATTTAACCATGTCATTGTCTCTTTCCGCAAATGTCTAGTTTTAGCTCCAAGCAGATATGTAGCATGTTTTAGCTTAAATGGGCAGCTTGAAAATGCAATTTAACCATTTTTAAAGTTTTTAGCAAAGCTCTGGTTTATGCGAAATACGCATATGTAGCATGTCTTAGCTGAAATGCTCAGATAGAAAATAAGATTGAACTAGATTATTTTTTTTTTAATTTAAACATTTGTTATTGGAATATCGTGTACACAAAAATATTTGTTTAATATACTTAAAATTTTGAGGATTAAATTTTAATTGTGTTCTGTTCATAATTTATAGGTGATTCTGGTTACATGAGCCGGCCTTGGCTCATTACGTAACCCTACTGATGAGGCTCAGGAGCGCTACAATAGGGCGCACAAGAGAACCAGGGCTGTGGTTGAGAGAATGTTTGGGCTCCTCAAAATGAGATTCCGGTGCCTTGACAGGTCGGGAGGAGCCCTCCAGTACAGCCCTCAGAAGGTGGCTAAGATCATTGTAGCCTGTAGCGTCCTGCATAATATTGCACAGCGGGCTGGGATGCTGCAGGCCGTCCAGGCGCCCCGAAACCTCCTCAGAGATGAGGAGGACAATCCTATTCTAGAGGGGCCATTCCGGGACGAGGGGCTCAATGTCAGAGCAGACATCATCAACCGCCACTTCAGACGGTAAATAATAGAAGTTAGATTGGAGTATTGTCAATAGATGTGAACTCTAGGGAAATGACAAGTAGAGAATTGTGCAAACATGTTAGGATTGTTCATCAAATGATAACAATTTTGTCATTTATTAATATAGGTGATGCTCTGGTCATTGGGTCCTGTAGTGAGTCTTTGCCACCTGGTTTTTAAAGACAACATAAGCAGGTAAGTATAAATGTATGGACTGTGGCTGGCAGGAATTTTACACAAAAATACATCATATGGCATACATTTTACAAAACTAGTATTTAGTTTACACATTACTTAAAATTTAAATACTCAGAAAGGGATCCTCTAGCATGACTATCCTCTAGCATGACTATGGTTCAAAGTTAGATTCAAAGTCACACATTCGAGGTTCGTTCTGCTCAATATGACTCATCTTCACACTTGATTGATAGAACATAACACAAGATGCTACACACGCTTAGTAAGCTAGTGACAGAAATTGATTCAGAAATGGGGGGTGGGAGAGGGGTACAGAACTGAATCACACACTTGTAGTAATATTTTTAATAACAATTTTTCTGCCATTAGGGAGATGACTTCATCTAAAGACTGAAAGTGAAGAATTCGAAGACTGAAAGTGAAGAATTCCCAGACTGAAAGTGAAGAATCGAAGATTGAAAGTGAAGAATACCAATGGGATCATGTCTGGCATTGTCTTTCAAATCTGCTGACCTTGAAAACCATACAAAGACATGTTCACATGGTAAGTGGCAACTATTTGATAGAATAAGGCTGTGGAGGCATCCTATTGGAGACACTTAGATTATTTTTTTATTTTTAGATGGTATTTCAGTCCTCTATTTTGGAAATGATGAATAAGACACCTATTGAAGATAAACTGTTTTCTAGAGAATTGACTTTCAAAGACCATGCATAATCCAGGTTGGTTTGCCCAATACATGCTAGTTAAGAATCACAGGAAGAAGAATGTAAAATATTTTGAAAAGATACATGTCCTATATTAGAATATTTGTAGCTTACATACATTACCCCAACTTTGTGATACAGAAGAATCCAATTATGAACAATCAGACAAAGGAATACATATTATAGTTGATATAGAGGGATTTGAATGGACATTAAATATTACATTTATGTTCAGCATACATATATGTATTTTTAATATTTTAAATGTTATATGCATTATTTGGTATAATTTGAAATGCTGATATTTAAATGTAATATTGATTACACAATATAATTGTATTTTAACTGATGGATAGGTATAGATTTTTTTTTTTTTAATATTCCAAAATATATTGTTTTAATTTCTTAAAAAGTTAGAGCATAGACACAAGATGAAATTAAAATTATTTTATTTAATGAATATTTTACAACGTGTGTATTAAATAACTAATGTTTTTTTCCCATTTTTTTTCAGATTTTCATCTGTGAGGAATTACACTTGTTCTATTGATTGATTTTATTTTTAAAAAACCAAATTTTTTTTCGAATAATAAACCTTTTATTATTTTTATAAAAGACCATCTTTTTAACAAATTATAATAAATATCCATATAATCTGTCAATTAAAAAACTTTGTTGACTCCCATGACTGGTAGTTGTCTATTTGACAAGCACATGCATAATATCAAATTAGGCATCATGTATTGAATTATTGAAAATCCACTTATTCAGAGAATGTTAAAGTCAAGTAGCTTTTATACATTAATTTTGGATTGAAATCCATCAATGCTTTTATTGTGTAATTTATAGATGTTACAATTTAAACATATTTTCGGATATGTAGTCAGAATTCGACATAACAACTTTGTTAATTTCACTTTTAAGAAGGGAAAGTGGTTCACTTACATTAAAGTGACAGTGTGGTTGAATTTTAAATTGGTTTATAAGATCTTGTATCTTCCTTAGGTATACCAAAACATTATTTACATAAATCTAGCTTTATAAATCATGAAAATGGTAAGTCAGTTAACTTCATAATTCGCACAAGCTAGTTATTGGATGCCATATTGATTGATTTTCTGTTCTAGTGGAGTCATTTGAAGGGTCATTTAACTATATCTATTTAGTGATATAATTTCACATAATCATTTATCTTAGCTCTTGGTTAGATATCACATATCTATATGTATTTTCATTCCCCTTTAGTTTATTTCTACAATGTTAAATCACCATATTACTAATGGTTTGGTCCTTAAAGGGACATTCCAAAAATATATTGTGTATTGAATTTTAAACAATACAAATACATTATTTAAATATTTTGAATGTACTATTTAATTATATTCAGTCTTTAAATATACTTTGAAAAAGATATATCAATGCACATGTTTTAGACAATGACATAAGGCATCTATGTGCAACCAACAATCAGCATCAAAATAGCCTATGTAGCTATGTTTTTAATCCAAGAATATATCTATTTAAAAGCTAATGAGAGAATAAAACTAAATATGAAGTTAAGTTAATATTTTATTAGCCATTGAAATACGTAAAGAACATCTTTAATGTCCCTTTAAGCTGAAGACGGCAAAATCCAGCCATTAGAATATATATTTCATTCCCAGTGGGGAAAACAATCCAGAAGGTAATCTAAATATGCTTTAGTCACATGTTATACTAAGTTTCAGAAATGAAGGTGCATAGGTTTATGATCTTTCAAGCATTATTGGGAAATGTCTCCTTAAAGGGACATGAAATCAAAATATCCTTAAAGGGAGACTGATCGAAATTTTTTTATTTTCTAATTCAGAAAGAGCATGCAATTTTAAGCAACTTTCTAATTGACTCCTATTATCAAATTTTCTTCGTTCTCTTGCTATCATTATTTGAAAAAGAAGGCATCTAATTGTTTTTGTTTCAGTACTCTGGACAGCACTTTTTTATTTTTGGATTAATTTATCCAACAAATCAGCAAGGACAACCCAGGTTGGTCACCAAAAATGGGCCGCCATCTAAAATTACATTCTTGCATTTCAAATAAAGATACCAAGAGAATGATTAAAAAATGATAATAGGAGTAAATTAGAAAGTTGCTTGCAATTTAATGCTCAATCTGAATCACCAAAGAAACATTTTGTGTACAGTGTCCCTTTAAGAGATTTAAAGCGTGTCTTTTACTTCTCTTATCTTGACATACTTTGCTTGAAAAGCATATCGAGATAGGCTCAGTAGATGAAGATTGGTGGATGCACAGAGATGCCTTGTGATTGGCTCAACCATGTGCATTGACATTTCTTCTGTTAAGGATATCTAAATACAAAGATAAATTGAGTTACATTTTAAAGTCAAAACATTTTTGTTCTCTACAGATCATTTGATACAATTGTTTGGTTGTAATGTCTCTTTAAAAATAAAGACGCCATTGCACAATAACATATAAGAGCAGTTCAGACAAATACAAGCTCGAGGTTTATTTACTAATAACAAACAAACCTGTAGTTTAACATTTATAAACAGATTATCCAAGTTACGGCCATTAGAACCAGAAATTGCACATTCTGAAATGTTGCGTGGGAAACGTATCTTGAAACACGAGATTTGCATCTTTAAACATTCTAGTCTAATTTCACGCAATAGCACACAATCGATGTGCATTATAAATACATTTAATAGAGCAATGTCAATACTTCACAATAAGTCACGAAATTGATTTTATGAACAATAAATACATACATGTTAAATGTGTATTAATCCAACGTATTAAAGAAACAGAACGATATTAAACCTAGAAATGTCTACAACATTTAATAATGTGACAGTATTAGATTTTAACGAGAATTTAAACTTTAATATTTAACGGATCACGTATATATAAATTTGCGTCACACATATCCGTATGACAGGCCCATGAGTTACAAATAAGTCTACATGAAAAAATGAAGTAACAGCACCACCAGGAGGTATGTGTATGGAAGTTACTAAGATATGAAACATTAAGGAACGACCAATCAGAGTTCATCACACAAACACAACTTGAGTCAGGATGGTCTCACAGACATGATAACAATATTTAAAACTTTTATCCAATCAGATGTACAGATAACATGTCCCATGGTGCATCTCATGTTTACTTCACCATATAAAAGTCCATTACACGTTGCCATCTTTGTCAGTTCTCTAATGCCTGCTGGTGTATTTGTTTAAAAATCTATCTACGCAACTCGGCAGGCATGACACCTCCCAGGTTTGACAAGCAGGAGAGCGCTGCACTGGTCCACGCAGTACAGATGTTTTATCCGCAGCTGTTTGGGAACCAGAAGAGGTCGACAGATGTGCATGTTAAGAAGGCTCTCTGGGAGTCCATCACCAATAAGGTTCAATTGGTGTTGGGCGTCCAGAGAAGCCAAGATCAGATCATGCAGAGGTTCGGAGATATGAGGTTGCGTCTGCACAAGAAAGTCGACCTCATAAAGGAGTGGGTACAAGCCCGTCGCAGGGATGGCCGCAAAATTAAACCCGCACGGAAACTCTACCTACTCCCTTATGAGGTGACTTTATGCGAGCTCCTCAATCTCCGGATCCCCAAAAGATTTAGATCCTCTCCATCCTCGGCCTCTTCTTCTTCCCTCACAGCTGCTGGATCCAAACCTCAGGACCCGGGGTCCAGTGCAGCTGCTTCTCCGTCTGTTGGCCTGGGAGGAGTGGATAAAGAGGCTGAACAAGGTAAATATCCTACTTTATATAATATATTAATATTTTAAATTTTTTTAAATAAATGTGTAGTCATATATTTAACCTATATAGATCTCACAACATACGCCACATATGATGTTTAGATATCTGATTTTAGATTCGTCACACATGAAATAGGAATGATGTTTCTTGCATTATCCAGAATATGCGTCACAGAGTGAAAATGGAATTGCGCATCCGTGATATCCCGAGCATCCGCAATTTCATACATTGACTCTCTAATCATAAGCCAGTTATAAATATTATTTGTTATTGTTCAATATTAACAAATATAAGATTTCAATCTCGTAATACACCCAATTGAAAATATATCATAATTTTTGTGGAAATTATACTCATCATACTAATATATCCAAATTAATTCTAATTCACGGATGCCCAATTCCGTATAGAATCACTGCGTAATGATCACGAAAGATAGAATTGCGCACACACATGAACATGGGTTTGCTGTTACTGTCATTGCTTTACACATGTTGGTCAAATGTATACGTTAATTAGTATATATGGGAAGAATACAGTATCCTTATTTATAATCTTCTACATTATACAAAATATACTAGCAAGATCAAAAGAATAAACTAGGAAATATAGATATCAATTGATGAGAATGTAAAAATTAAAGAAATGAATTAAAGCTACAGTCAACAACATAAAGTTTGGAAAATAAGAATACAGGATCTATTTAATGATACATTAATTGATGAAACAATTAACTCATGTGAATAAAAAAATATTCTTATTAATTAAATGTAAATGTATTTTTATCTTTTTTATATACATGTCCTGATTATTATTAATGATATCCAATCCTCATTGAATATTTTACAGATATGGATGTTGGTGCTGGACCCTCGGGCCAGGGTTCTCAAGACTATGGTATGTCCCATTTTAATAGCAATTTGTCTTTGAAACATGTACACAACATTACATAACACATTCTCATTTTTCGAAATTTATATGGATACTCTAATGATCTTTTGTGTTTATTTTAAATTAACATTTTTAAAAAAATGTTTTAACCAAATTGATGTCAGTGTCCCTTTAATAATCAATTGATATATTCCTCATTACATTGTTTGGATGAAACAATATTGATATCTAAAAGACATATTCAGTCTTGGACTTACTTTATAAATATAATCATACCCTAACAGCACCATGATTACATATTTGGATGAATAACTTCTGTTTTGCATTGTGATCAGTTGCACAAATGGATCAATATGACACATGGCTTTGGTTTGATTTATCACCCATTTTAAATTAAAATGTTGTTTGTGTGTATTTGTTTAAAAACATTGATTAATGGGTATATTTAGATATGCAATATAATCATATGAGATGATTTGTGTGTCTAATATAGTCAGAAATTCAACATATGTTAAAGACATCTTTTTATTCAGAATAACCTGGATTCACTCATGCATTTATTCTTCAGATTATTGCTCTATTGTTCTCAGTTTGAAGTATAATTTTTGAAACAATCGATAATGATGTGACTTAGTGATGTCCAAACTGTGATCACTAATAGATATCTATCTCATTCATAGATCTAGTTCTTGTTGGGAGCCTGGGGGATCTAGCACCGATGAGGAAAAGTTATCCAAACATTCTGGTAAGTCCATTGACTCATTCATATGTCATTGAAGGTGTATTTGGAATATATTATGATCATGATTCTGATGAAGCATTACATTTGACTCAAACATATAATTTAGTACTATGATTATATCTCGAATTGTTTAAAATATTGAAAGATTAATATCTCAAAGCATCTTAGTCTACACCTTTGTTGTTCAGAAGATGGATAACATAAGTTTGGTGTTCTTTTAAATTGTGTAAACAATCATGAAGTGATACATACATGAGAACTCCCAAATGTTGCATGTACTCTTATTTTGTGAATTTATATGAAATCCAAACACTAACATTAAATTCTTACTCATTGCGAATAACATATCTAATGTCATTTGTATGCTCCATCAAAATGATGTAAATCATAACTTTGGATCAGTATATCTTTCATGCAACATTGATGTGTGTCTTGTAGCAACAGTAACATATGTTATAATATCTGATATTAACGTGTACACAACATGTTATGTTTTACAGATATTGATGTAACATGTGGGACGGAGGAGGAAGAGGCGGCCATGGAGTCTGATGGTATGTGAAAGCTATCCAACAGGTATCCAACATGTCTTATTGTTTGTAAACATTCTCATGATGAAATTCAAAGTCGACAGCTTTGACAATTTAAAAAGGATTATTCCTTTTCTTTTAGAATCCACTACTGCCCCCTTTCCATATCATGCAGCATGAACATATGATTGTATAATGTTTTATTTTATGTCTTATTTTTAATGAATGACATCATGATGTCACTTGCATATTCAATGACAAACCACAATAATCATCTTCTTATTGGACAGACACTCCTTGATATTCATTTGAGTGCCTATATGCACACCATATCCTTATATCATCATTGTTAATAAATTGAAAACCACTTCTAAGTATATATATAAAACATAATCATGTTGAAATGCCTTTCTTTGAGATCATGATGTATGAGTTGTTAATATATATTTTATTATATATTTCAGATGGACACTCCACTTCTGGGCATCATTCTCCTACCCCTGCCTTTTGTGGGGCATTGCCCCAAAGTAATCAGCTCTTTTACCTGTAAAAAAAAAATACAAATCCCCCCAACATTAAAACCCACCACCCACACAACCAACCCTACTCTAAAACCCACCAATACCCCCTGTAGAAGACCTTCCCGGCCCTTCCCATTCCTCCAGGCCTGTCCCTCCAAAAATTGCCCCCCTTTGTCGCTCTCCCCGTATTGTTGCCCGTACAGTTCCCCAACCTGCCCAGTCCCCAACTCACCATTCCCAAGAATCCCCAGCTGTACGGGCTCCCCCAGAGCGGCACCCCAGCCCTTGCCAACCCCATCCAAGCCCTCGCCAACAATTTCCCATCCCTCCCCCCTATCCCAACCTTCATTGTTCGAGGTGTCAGATCGTCCTTCCCAGGCACAGCTGTAAGTATCAAACTAAATCAACATTAGAACATATTTAAAGTGACAGTGAACCAAAAATAAAATAAAAATAAATTCAAAGAGAGCATGCAATGTTAATCAACTTGATAATTTACTCCTCATCAATTTTTAAGAACTCTCCTTGTCTCTTTATTTTTATGTTTAAAGGCATATAATTGTTCAAATATTGTCAAGTGGGGGGTGGTTTCTGTTTAATTGTTGGATTAATTTATCCACCAATCAGCAGGGACAACCAAGGTTGATCAAAAAATATGCTACGAAATATAAAATGACATTGTTGCATTTAAATTAAAAATACAAGCAGAATCTATTAGATTTGATAATAGGAGTGAATTAAATGTTTAAAATATTTTTAATGGTCTATCTGAATCACAAATTTAAATATTTGTGGTCAGTGTCCCTTTAATTTTATCTCACTCCATATACCAATCACTACTACTTGTATTGAAAAATAGACATATAAATTATTCTTACATTCTCTCTTCTGTAAACCACTGGGAGTGTAATTTCTTCTGCTTGCTGTGTTTACATATGTTGGCATCAAGGCAAAAAGCTTTAAGGATAGGTGTGGATAACACAGGATAAATAAACTATTGAAAATTACAATGTATGGACAATGGAAATAATGTTCAAAATATTCATAGAGTCAAGCTGGAAAAGTGGATCAGGGTCAACAAATTACAGGGGATAACATTTTGGAGTAAACTGTACCTTTAATGGTTTATGTATTAAGAACATATTTCATGTGAAGAGAAGAAATATTGAATATTTGATTGTAAGAATTATTTGGATTTAAATTTCAAATCTATATTTTCTCAATTTATATTATGTTATGTAATTAACATTAATATTATTCTATTTTTATTGTTGTAGATTGTGACTCAGCATGGCTCATGCTCGAAACTCTTTCCCGTATAGAGTAGGCCATGCTGAGGAACACAATGTTCCTGGGAAGGATGAATGACACCATTCATACTCTGCTCCAGGTTCAGCATTCGACGCTACGCCATATTAGGCGTTTACAGTTAATGCCTGAATCTGGAGCAGAGCATGAAGCGGACAATGAAGGTGATGCCCAGTAAGTGGAGTATCTGGAGATGTTCCAAGGTCGCCTTAAGATTCTTCCGTCCACATGTTATATTTTTGTTAGTTATTGTTGCCATTTGGCCTTTTTTGTTTATTGTTGTGCCTGTTGCACTCTTTTACCTTGTCAAATGGCTCCAATGGGGCTGTGCTGGCCCTTGTCAACTCCCTCCAAGGACTGTGATGCACTCTTTTACCTTGTCAAATGGCTCCAATGGGGCTGTGCTGGCCCTTGTCAACTCCCTCCAAGGACTGTGATGCACTCTTTTACCTTGTCAAATGGCTCCAATGGGGCTGTGCTGGCCCTTGCCCACTCTCTCCAAGGACTGTGGTGCACTCTTTTACCTTGTCAAATGGCTCCAATGGGGCTGTGCTGGCCCTTGTCAACTCCCTCCAAGGACTGTAATACACTCTTTTACCTTGTCAAATGGCTCCAATGGGGCTGTGCTGTGCTGTGCTGGCCCTTGTCAACTCCCTCCAAGGACTGTGATGCACTCTTTTACCTTGTGCTGACCCTTGCCCACTCTCTCCAAGGACTGTGATGCACTCTTTTACCTTGTCAAATGGCTTCAATGGGGCTGTGCTGGCCTTTGTTGGCCCTTGCCCACTCTCTCCAAGGACTGTGATGCACTCTTTTACCTTGTCAATAGGCTCCAATGGGGCTGTGCTAGCCCTTGCCCACTCTCTCCAAGGACTGTGATGCACTCTTTTACCTTGTCAAATGGCTCCAATGGGGCTGTGCTGGCCCTTTCCCACTCTCTCCAAGTGTGATGCACTCTTTTACCTTGTCAAATGGCTCCAATGGGGCTGTGCTGGCCCTTGCCCACTCTCTCCAAGGACTGTGATGCACTCTTTTACCTTGTCAAATGGCTCCAATGGGGCTGTGCTGGCCCTTGTCAACTCCCTCCAAGGACTATGATGCACTCTTTTACCTTGTCAAATGGCTCCAATGGGGCTGTGCTGGCCCTTGCCCACTCTCTCCAAGGACTGTGATGCACTCTTTTACCTTGTCAAATGGCTCCAATGGGGCTGTGCTGGCCCTTGCCCACTCTCTCCAAGGACTGTGATGCACTCTTTTACCTTGTCAAATGGCTCCAATGGGGCTGTGCTGGCCCTTGTCAACTCCCTCCAAGGACTGTGATGCACTCTTTTACCTTGTCAAATGGCTTCAATGGGGCTGTGCTGGCCTTTGTTGGCCCTTGCCCACTCTCTCCAAGGACTGTGATGCACTCTTTTACCTTGTCAGATGGCTCCAATGGGGCTGTGCTGGCCCTTGTCAACTCCCTCCAAGGACTGTGATGCACTCTTTTACCTTGTCAAATGGCTCCAATGGGGCTGTGCTGGCCCTTGTCAACTCCCTCCAAGGACTGTGATGCACTCTTTTACCTTGTCAAATGGCTTCAATGGGGCTGTGCTGGCCTTTGTTGGCCCTTGCCCACTCTCTCCAAGGACTGTGATGCACTCTTTTACCTTGTCAAATGGCTCCAATGGGGCTGTGCTGGCCCTTGCCCACTCTCTCCAAGGACTGTGATGCACTCTTTTACCTTGTCAAATGGCTCCAATGGGGCTGTGCTGGCCCTTTCCCACTCTCTCCAAGTGTGATGCACTCTTTTACCTTGTCAAATGGCTCCAATGGGGCTGTGCTGGCCCTTGCCCACTCTCTCCAAGGACTGTGATGCACTCTTTTACCTTGTCAAATGACTCCAATGGGGCTGTGCTGGCCCTTGTCAACTCCCTCCAAGGACTGTGATGCACTCTTTTACCTTGTCAAATGGCTCCAATGGGGCTGTGCTGGCCCTTGTCAACTCCCTCCAAGGACTATGATGCACTCTTTTACCTTGTCAAATGGCTCCAATGGGGCTGTGCTGGCCCTTGCCCACTCTCTCCAAGGACTGTGGTGCACTCTTTTACCTTGTCAAATGGCTCCAATGGGGCTGTGCTGGCCCTTGTCAACTCCCTCCAAGGACTGTAAATGCACTCTTTTACCTTGTCAAATGGCTCCAATGGGGCTGTGCTGGCCCTTGTCAACTCCCTCCAAGGACTGTGATGCACTCTTTTACCTTGTCAAATGGCTCCAATTTTACTGATCTTTCAGAAATTATTTTGAAACGTTGTTGATGTTTTCTGACATACTAAGAAAAGAAATGTCATTCCACGATTCTTTGTCCTCTTTATTCATGTCATTGATTGAAATCTCTAGTTTATGTGGTTAATCCTTAAAGGGACCTGAAACCAAATAATGGTCTTTCCTGAATCATATATGTAATACAATTGTAAATTACTTTAATATTTACATCTCCAATTTAATTCGAATAATTTTCTTGATATATTTTTCGTAAAGCTTGATCTTGATTATGATTAGCATAGTAATTATTTTATATATATATATATCTTGATGTTTGTATATATATGTATATTTTAAATTTGTCATCCATGTGTTCATTTGTAAAGTCTGCGTGAATTGATGCACCTTTAACAAATGATCCCAGGATTGATACAATGAGATAATCTCTGTAAAGTGTTATTTTTATGGAAATAGTATTCTCTCTGTGGATCCTCTTTTTTTATTTGGTATTTCATGTCCCTTTAAGTGATGCTGACCACAATTGTTAAGGAATGGATTTCCATTTCTAAAGCGTTTTTGTCCTTTTTACATGAACAAGGACATATAATCTTCTTAAAAAAATTCTTATTGTAATGTTGACAGCACATGTATTTCACTTTAAAGTCTATCTTACTGTAGTAGTGTAACCAAATCAATCACTGTGTGTAATGCGCATATTTTAGATGAGGAATATCTTTATATTAATATTTATAAACATTAATTCTCATCCCATATATGGCTATAGGTAGACTGAAAAGATCAAAGAAAGGAAGTCCCAGTAGCATAAAATAAATCCTTTATTCTTGGTTCAAATAAATCAAACACGGAAATTCACAGCAAAGACGATGTGGAAGGTGCTGAGGGCGCAGCACTAACTGGCTTACATGTTTCGGAAATGATCCGTAGTCATAGCCTGTAGTGCTGAGCCCCACACCTGTTTAAAAACACTTCAAACAAATGTGATAGGTTAAAACATACAACAACGCCCTCAAACTAAACCTGTGCACACCTGAATAGTAACTAAATGCCTATACTGCTCACACTAATTAGCATACTGAAAGGATGTAATGTCGATAGTAGAAAACTGGCAGTAGTATATACATAAATGGACAAAAAACTTTAAGCGGAATACTGCAAAGTGATAGGTCAGGGACTGTATATGTGTGCCTGGATCTTACCTATAAACGTGTCATGTAAAAAATGCAGAAAATTAATGGATATGTTCCACTGAACTAGATTAAAGCTAAACACCTAGCCTGCAATTATGAACACAGATAAAAAAGTATATATCTAATCAAATTATAAAGTAGATAGAAATGTATATATCTAATAAATGATAAGGTAGATAGTTTGTACTAGTAATGCTAAGTGTATATCTAATCAAATGATAAGGTAAATAGTGTATACCGGGAGTGCCATGCTGACACCTTTGCTTCATAATGACTTTAAATATACTATGAATAATAACTAAAGAAATGTCCAAACGGATAAGCCCAAAAAGTATAATAATGGGAAAATCTAATGACATATAGTTCATTAAGATATAAGATTAAGGCTATTCAATGTGGATGTAAATGCCTATAAAGTACAAATTCATATTTGAGAGAATCCTAGAAATGGACAAGACTTATATATATTAGTCATTCAGGGAACAAAATACCATAGGAAAAATTGGACAGTGTAAGTGGGCAGTAGATAATAGTCTAAGCTGACACCTACATGATACTGGGTAAGATAAGTCCATATTTCAACTTGATTAAGTGACACGTTTGATCAATACATGTGTCATTATTGTTATTCAAAAACAATCTAAACATATCTGAAAACCTCAATGCCATATGTATTTCTCATGTGTATCTTTTAAATGTTAAAGATGTACACCATAGCTATAGTTAAAGGGACAGTCAAGTCAAAAAGGTGATTCAGGATTTAAATAGGGCATGCGAGTTTAACCAACATCCTAATTTCCTTTTATTCACAATTTTGCTTTGTTCTCTTGTTATTCTTATTTGAAAGGTAAACCTAGGAGGTTCATATGCTAAGTTCTTCGACCTCTAATGTAAAAAAAATATTGACTACTATAAGGCATTAGTTCACGTTTCATATAGATAACATTGAGCTCATGCACGTAAAGTGACCTAGGAGTGAGCATTGATTGGCTAAACTGCATGTCTGTCAAAAGAACAGAAATAATGGGGCAGTCAGCAGAAGCTTAGATACAAGATAATAACAGAAGTAAAAAGTATATAAATATATAACTGTGTTTTTTTTGTTAAAAAATGATTAATGTGTAATAAAGTGATTAGCTATATTTTCCAAACAAAATATTCAGGGGTTGACTGTCCCTTTAACATATAATATCTAACACATCCCTATTTTCCGAATGCTTCTCCTAGCATTAATTTTCAGTTAAAGGGACATGAAACACAATAATCCAAAGATTTTCATTTATTGTTACAAGGTATTTCAAATTGCAATGTCGTACATAATCGTGTAACCTTAAAATATTTTTTTCATGTCTACTTAAAACATGCTGCTTGCTAAATAGTTTAGTTATAAATCCTCTGCTTCTAATGAAATATCTCCTTATTTTCTATTATGTATTCTATATCATATATCACAGTATTTCGTTAGCTATCGTGACATTCCTAGATATCAATATAGACACATACTAGTTACTAAAATATAAATACGTTTCTTATTGATATGCCAAGCTATCAACTGAGTCCTTGTATTGGCTGACGTTTTTCCTCGATCTCGGATGCGCCATGTTGCTTAAGACGTCACCTGCCAGGCTGTCCAATGATTCCTTGTATTGGCTGACGTTTTTACGTGATCAAGGATGCGCCTTGTATTGGCTGACGTTTTTACGTGATCCAGGTTGCGCCTTGTATTGGCTGACGTTTTTACGCGATCAAGGATGCGCTTTTTATTGGATGGCGTTTTGACGCGATCAAGGATGCGCCTTTTATTGGATGGCGTTTTTACGCGATCAAGGATGCGCCTTTTATTGGATGGCGTTTTTACGCGATCAAGGATGCGCCATGTTAATTAAGACGTCACATGCAAAGGTGTAAAAAGCGTCTGATTGGATTACGTAGTCCCGCAATATTTGATTTTGCACGTAACACACGTTTGTGAATGAGAAGACAAGTTTAAAACCATGGCGAGTATGGATTGTGTGAATCATGTAGCTGAGTATGGATTGTGTGAATCATGTAGCTTGTGTTGACTCATAGCTGATAAAGAACACAACATTCTCTTTTGATGGATGTCTGGTTGAATAAACGAATGAAAGCAAAAGGTTTTCATACATAAGATATTTCGAGGCAAGTGCAAATCCCTAAATATAGTCCATCTTGTTTAATATGTTTGTCAACAATATGTTCCTTTTTATGAAAAATGACTGTGTTGTGTTTAATTTTCAACATATCGAATTCATAAATATGCGCTACTGTATTAGAATCAAGTAATCAATATGCATTTATCTTTATCATATGCTAAACATATGAGATGCCGACTTCCAAATGTTATTTCGTCGTATATTTTATTAAAGGGTCATTATACACTCACATTAAAAAACAAATGTGTTTTTTTTCCCTCTAGTTATATAGTCCATTGTTTAACAAATACATGTCGACTTTTGCTTATGTTCAAATAACATTTAAGTAATTTTCAAACTCCTCGCCAAGCCTCAAAGTTTGATGTGAGTACCATCTCCAGCTTGCTCCTATTTGTGTAAAGAGTCTTTTTCATATGCTAATGAAGGGGTATTGTCTTGTCTTACACTTTGAATGGGCTTTACAGCTATCTTTTCAATATAGATAACCCGATTTTCTTTGAAAGTGTTGAAAGCTTTTTCATATTGATTTTGATATCATGCGCCTTTTATTGGATGGCGTTTTTACGCGATCAAGGATGCGCCATGTTAATTAAGACGTCACATGCAAAGGTGTAAAAAGCGTCTGATTGGATTACGTAGTCCCGCAATATTTGATTTTGCACGTAACACACGTTTGTGAATGAGAAGACAAGTTTAAAACCATGGCGAGTATGGATTGTGCGCTACTGTATTAGAATCAAGTAATCAATATGCATTTATCTTTATCATATGCTAAACATATGAGATGCCGACTTCTAAATGTTATTTCGTCGTATATTTTATTAAAGGGTCATTATACACTCACATTAAAAAACAAATGTGTTTTTTTTCCCTCTAGTTATATAGTCCATTGTTTAACAAATACATGTCGACTTTTGCTTATGTTCAAATAACATTTAAGTTATTTTCAAACTCCTCGCCAAGCCTCAAAGTTTGATGTGAGTACCATCTCCAGCTTGCTCCTATTTGTGTAAAGAGTCTTTTTCATATGCTAATGAAGGGGTATTGTCTTGTCTTACACTTTGAATGGGCTTTACAGCTATCTTTTCAATATAGATAACCCGATTTTCTTTGAAAGTGTTGAAAGCTTTTTCATATTGATTTTGATATCAGTATATGTTAATCTTTTTTTCTAGTAGTGTCTATTACATGCATTTCTGTTAAAAAGATTGTATACTGTCCCTTTAATGCAAATGTTGATTGTTGTATCATGTATGAGTTCCACATTGGTTAATCTCCAAATATATTATTGTGAGCATATATTTGTTTAGTCACTCCTAAAAGGACTTTAAACCATATCCCTTGTTAAAACAAACGTCTTTCTAAAATAAATCAAACACAATAATGTCTCTTTAAGAAAATAGACTTTATTTAACACGTCAATAGAAATCCCTTGTTAAAACAAATGTCTTTCTAAAATAAATCAAACACAATAATGTCTCTTTAAGAAAATAGACTTTATTTAACACGTCAATAGAAATCTTTTTCCAATATTTCTTGTTTGAAAAAGTACATGTAGATATACCAACAATTATCAAATATTAGTATATGTTAGCATATGTAATTTTTTTAAAGGGACAGTATAGAAAAAAAATAATGATTTGCATTATTAAAAAAGCAATTTTTGAAATAAAAATGATATCAAAGATTTCTCACCAATTAATCATTTTTCTCTGGTTATTTTTATTTGCTAGCTAAACCTATGAGGTTCGTGTGCTCATTTCTTAGAGCTTGAAGAGTGCATGTAATCAGAATGCAATTTGATCACTAGAGGGCATTTTGATAGCATTTGTATATTGAAAACCTTGAGCTCATACAGCATATTTACCATGTATTGATCATTGATTGTCTAAAATGTTGTTATGTCAAAACAACAAATAAGTGGTCATTTTTCATAGGCATAGATACAAGGGTAAGCACATAAGTCACACGTATTTCTCCATGTTTTTGTTTCCAACTTGATAATGCGTAATACAGTGTTTTCTTTGTAAACAATAATGTTCTGACTGTCCCTTTAAGCTGTGTTATTGTCATTCAAACGGTAATATGCCATCATGTATAATTGTAATGGTCATTTTGTTTGAGATTAGGGAAACAGTTTGGACATCACCTCACAGAAACCAATCAATATCATGAACAAGGATAGGTATGTGATGATGTGGTGTCCACACACTTATAACCCACACTCTGCAAACAATCTGCCTCCAAGGACCCGGTCCCATAAAAGCAGATAATAAACAGAGTGTGGTCCACAAGTGTATGAAAACCACATCATCACATACCTATCCATTACACATTAAATAAATACAAAACAAACATATCTCAACTAAATACGTACTTCCTCTTCCTTCCCCTCTTCCCACGAGGCTGAGGCTCTGGGAGGGGCAACTGCCCCCTCCAACGAGTTCTCATTGGAGACGTTGTGGGAAGAGTGGAAGGAGTACTGGTATGACCAAGGTGAGGAGATGGCCCAGGAGGAGATGGCCCAGCAGCAGATGTCCCAGCAGCAGATAGACCAGCAGCAGATAAATCAGCATGCACCTCCCGGAAGAAATTTAACATATCTTGTTACAGCTGTAAACTCCTGTTTTGTCCTTGTTCTATTCTTGTAAGGATCTCTATGATTTGTGTTTGTCCTTCTGGAATGCCACTAAGCTCTTCGATAATACGACTTCTGCCTTGGATATTTTCCATCCGGGAGGTACGCATCTGGTCAATGTAGTCGAGTAACACCCGCACCTCAGCTATCTCCTCCTGTTGTGCATGGCGGGCTGCCCGTGCACGGCGGCCTGCTGGTGCTTGAGGGGCCTCTTCCTCTGCTTCAGGGGCCTCTTCCTCTGCTTCAGGGGGGGCCTCTTCTCTCTGAGGTGGTGATTCATCCCCACCACTCTCATACAGGGGAAAAGGAGGAGCCTGTAGTTGCTGTGCTGCCTCCTCCCCAGACTCTGTATATTGCAAAAAGAAAGAAATGTATATATTAGCATATTTCAAAATAAAGATGTAAATTATTTTGCTTACGATACAATTACAAATGCAGCCTCATTAATCCACTTTGAAATCTAACAATCAATACGATTTCCGCATTTTCCAAACCGTGTTTGATATCTCTCTGTCAATCTGAATGTTTTTGCGTTTGTTTTCAGTCCGTTTAAATGCACACCTAACCTATAGCCTAGATACTAATGTAATAGCAAAGTAATTGTGAATGCGTTTACGTAATAATGTGTTAAACAGTGTAATAGCATTAATCTTATCCTTAAATACATTCTGATGTTAATAGATTCTTAAATGAGCTTACCGTCAGATGAGAGTGGCAGGTTCCCGGTATCGATTCCTCCGATCCTGACTATGGCCACCTCGGAGATGCTGGGACGCAACATTTCCTCCCATCGGGAGTACTCAACTATCAGTGCAGGCCCGCCACAGGTTCCTGTGGCATGTTGGTACTCCCTGGTTATTTTCTTTTTAATCTCCATCTTGCAGTCCCGGTAGCAATGTTTAATAGACTCCATATCTCTGTTCCGGCCCCCCACTGCATTAACTGCATCCCTTATCTCCTGCCAGAGCTTCCTCTTCTCACTCGGGTGGTCTTCTGAGCCTGCAGCCTCCTATACCTGCCCATATAGGCTTCTACGAGGACCTCCTTCTCCTCCATAGTAAACCTCGCCTCCCTAGTCACCTTGGCCTTCCCCTGTGACGATGCCCTCTGTTTCCCGGACTGTGAAGCCCTACTCTGTCCGCCACTGGGCCCAGCCACTTGTTCATCTTAAACAAAGTGGCTGGGTCCACCCACCGCTTCCACCCCCGCTTCCTGCCCCCCTTCCTGTCCTGTTCCTCTCCCCCTCCCTCTCCTCCCCCTCTACCTCTCCCCTGACTAATCTCCTGCCTGCCCTCCTCCTCCATCTCTTCCCTAAACTAAACCCCAACTAAGCAAACAAAAAGTAAGTGTGATCAAATGAAAGGGGGTCAAAATAAAGAACTAAAAAGACCAAAAAAGTGCTGAAAGTGTGTAAGGGATATAAATAAAAGAGGGTAAGGAGTATTTAATCAACCAAAATGTATAAGAAGACTAAAAGGAGGATATGTATACTAAATGTAACTAGGGGATGGGGATGGGATTAGAGGGGATGGGGTATGGGATAAGAGGAAATGGGATGAAAGGGAATGGGACTACAGGGAATGGGGTATGGAGTGTAGTATGAGAAGGTATGGGGTATGGAGTGTATGTAGTGTTATTGATAAGTGTATGTATGTATTGAATGTGCTTGCGTGTAAATGTGTTAAGTATACAGAAAAAGCACTCGCACACTCATCCAAACCAACTGTCGCTCACTAACGCTCCCACTAACTCACGCTCCCACTAACTCACACTACCACTAACTCACACAACCACTAACTCACTCACAATAACACTAACTGACTCTCTCACACTACCACTAACTCCCACTAACTCACTCACGATAACACTAACTGACTCTCTCACACTACCACTAACTCCCACTAACTCACTCACAATAACACTAACTGACTCTCTCACACTAACACTAACTCGCACTAACTCACAATAAGGCACTAAATCTCTCTCTAATCTCCAAAAACCCACCAGCAACACAGTCAAAGAAGCCATGCTTGTGTGGTGCTTATATACCCTGTGTAAATGTTTAATGATGTACCGGTTTGCGTTGTAAATTGTGTTCAGGTGTGCTTTGTTAGTAATTAGTATGCGTGCAATGTGTATTAGTTGTGTGAATTTGCGCATGCTCATTTCGAGTTAGTATTTGTGGAATGTGTAGAATGCGATGATGTCATAGTGCTCGTTTTCTATAACATTGTCCAATAGTATTATGTGTAAATGTTAATTTGCGATGGTGTCGTATTAGTGAAGTGCTGTATATGTATGTTTGTCCTAATATTTGTTAATGTTGAATGCGAGTATTTTGCTTGTGTATGAGTGTGCATTTATTTTTCCTTTTTGTTATTTTCCGTATTTCCGCATCTTAAAGTATATGCGTATTCCCTTTATTTTATTTTTTTAATTTTCCCCCGCTTATGAAAGTTTAATGCTTATGTGCTTTGTTTTGTGATTGTTGTTCTGACATTTGCGGTGTGTTATTGTTGTGCATTATGTGGTATACGCCATATGACAGAGCAGTGCGTATTTCTCACGAGATCGAGTGTTAGGTGAAAAAAGCGTTTTTGTTTGCTTTTCCATTGATCTCTATGGGAGACTGTCTAACGCGGGCGTGATTCCGCGTCTGAAATATACGCGTTAGGAGTATCGTTAGAAGGTTGTTTATAAACTCTAAATACCAGCGTTAAAAAACTAACGGCTAGATTTAGAGTTCTGTGGCCAAAGGGGTGCGTTAGCTACGCGTGCTTTTTTCCCCCTGCACCTTTTAAATACCGCTGGTATTTAGAGTTCACAGAATGGCTGCGTTAGGCTCCAAAAAAGGGAGCGTAGAGCATATTTACCGCCACTGCAACTCTAAATACCAGCGTTGCTTACGGACGCGGCCAGCTTCAAAAACGTGCTTGTGCACGATTCCCCCATAGAAAACAATGGGGCAGTTTGAGCTGAAAAAAAACCTAACACCTGCAAAAAAGCAGCGTTCAGCTCCTAACGCAGCCCCATTGTTTCCTATGGGGAAACACTTCCTAAGTCTGCACCTAACACCTTAACATGTACCCCGAGTCTAAACACCCCTAACCTTACACTTATTAACCCCTAATCTGCCGCCCCCGCTATCACTGACCCCTGCATATTTTTTTAACCCCTAATTTGCCGCTCCGTACACCGCCGCAACCTACATTATACCTATGTACCCCTAATCTGCTGTCCCTAACACAGCCGACCCCTATATTATATTTATTAACCCCTAATCTGCCGCCCCCAACGTCGCCTCCACCTACCTACAATTATTAACCCCTAATCTGCCGACCGGATCTCACCGCTACTCTAATAAATGTATTAACCCCTAAAGCTAATTCTAACCCTAACACCCCAATAAGTAAAATATAATTTAAATCTAACGAAATAAATTATTTCTTATTAAATAAATTAATCCTATTTAAAGCTAAATACTTACCTGTAAAATAAACCCTAATATAGCTACAATATAAATTATAATTATATTGTAGCTATTTTAGGATCAATATTTATTTTACAGGTATTTTGTATTTATTTTAACCAGGTACAATAGCTATTAAATAGTCAATAACTATTTAATAGCTACCTAGTTAAAATAATTACAAAATTACCTGTAAAATAAATCCTAACCTAAGTTACAATTAAACCTAACACTACACTAGCAATACATTAATTAAATAAAATACCTACAATTATCTACAATTAAACCTAACACTACACTATCAATAAATTAATTAAATAAAATACCTACAATTAAATAAACTAACTAAAGTACAAAAAATAAAAAAGAACTAAGTTACAAAAAATAAAAAAATATTTACAAACATTAGAAAAATATTACAACAATTTTAAACTAATTACGCCTACTCTAAGCCCCCTAATAAAATAACAAAGCCCCCCAAAATAAAAAATGCTCTACCCTATTCTAAAATTAAAATAGAAAAGCTCTTTTACCTTACCAGCCCTTAAAAGGGCCATTTGCGGGGCATGCCCCAAAGAATTCAGCTCTTTTGCCTGGAAAAAAAACATACAATACTCCCCCCCAACATTTACAACCCACCACCCACATACCCCTAATCTAACCCAAACCCCCCTTAAATAAACCTAACACTAAGCCCCTGAAGATCTCCCTACCTTGTCTTCACCACGCCGGGTTCACCGATCCGTCCACCGAAGTCTTGATCCAAGCCTCCGAAGTCTTGATCCAAGCCCAAGCGGGGGCTGAAGAGTGACGTCCATCCTCCGGCTGAAGTCTTGATCCAAGCGGGCAGAAGAGGACATCCGGACCGGCAAACATCTTCATCCAAGCCGCATCTTCTCTGTTCTTCCATCCGATGACGACTGGCTGATCTTCAAGAACTCCAGCGCGGATCCATCCATCTTCACCGACGACTTCCCGACGAATGACAGTTCCTTTAAGGGACGTCATCCAAGATGGCGTCCCTCGAATTCCGATTGGCTGATAGGATTCTATCAGCCAATCGGAATTAAGGTAGGAAAATTCTGATTGGCTGATGGAATCAGCCAATCAGATTCAAGTTCAAATCAGATTGAGATCGCATTCTATTGGCTGTTCCGATCAGCCAATAGAATGCAAGCTCAATCTGATTGGCTGATCAAATCAGCCAATCGGATTGAATTTGAATCTGATTGGCTGATTCCATCAGCCAATCAGAATTTTCCTACCTTAATTCCGATTGGCTGATAGAATCCTATCAGCCAATCGGAATTCGAGGGACGCCATTTTGGATGACGTCCCTTAAAGGAACCGTCATTCGTCGGGAAGTCGTCGGTGAAGATGGATGGATCCGCGCTGGAGATCTTGAAGATCAGCCGGTCGTCATCGGATGGAAGAACAGAGAAGATGCGGCTTGGATGAAGATGTTTGCCGGTCTGGATGTCCTCTTCTGCCCGCTTGGATCAAGACTTCAGCCGGAGGATGGATGTCTTCAGCCCCCCGCTTGGGCTTGGATCAAGACATCGGAGCCAGGACGGATCGGTGTGATACCCGGTGTGGTGAAGACAAGGTAGGAAGATCTTCAGGGGCTTAGTGTTAGGTTTATTTAAGGGGGGTTTGGGTTAGATTA
Organism: Bombina bombina; assembly: GCF_027579735.1. Taxonomy (NCBI): domain Eukaryota; kingdom Metazoa; phylum Chordata; class Amphibia; order Anura; family Bombinatoridae; genus Bombina; species Bombina bombina. The sequence goes on from NC_069504.1 coordinate 758,288,705, forward strand.
GGGGTATGTGGGTGGTGGGTTGTAATGTTGGGGGGGGGTATTGTATGTTTTTTATACAGGCAAAAGAGCTGAATTCTTTGGGGCATGCCCCGCAAATGGCCCTTTTAAGGGCTGGTAAGGTAAAAGAGCTTTTCTATTTTAATTTTAGAATAGGGTAGGGCATTTTTTTATTTTGGGGGGCTTTGTTATTTTATTAGGGGGCTTAGAGTAGGTGTAATTAGTTTAAAATTGTTGTAATATTTTTCTAATGTTTGTAAATATTTTTTTATTTTTTGTAACTTAGTTCTTTTTTATTTTTTGTACTTTAGTTAGTTTATTTAATTGTATTTATTTGTAGGTATTGTATTTAATTAATTTATTGATAGTGTAGTGTTAGGTTTAATTGTAGATAATTGTAGGTAGTTTATTTAATTTATTTATTGATAGTGTAGTGTTAGGTTTAATTGTAACTTAGGTTAGGATTTATTTTACAGGTAATTTTGTAATTATTTTAACTAGGTAACTATTAAATAGTTATTAACTATTTAATAGCTATTGTACCTGGTTAAAATAAATACAAAGTTGCATGTAAAATAAATATTAATCCTAAAATAGCTACAATATAATTATAATTTATATTGTAGCTATATTAGGATTTATTTTACAGGTAAGTATTTAGCTTTAAATAGGAATAATTTATTTAATAAGAGTTAATTTATTTCGTTAGATTTGGGGTGTTAGTGTTAGATTTAGCTTTAGGGGTTAATACATTTATTATAGTAGCGGCGAGATCCGGTCGGCAGATTAGGGGTAATACTTGAAGTTAGGTGTCGGCGATGTTAGGGAGGGCAGATTAGGGGTTAATACTATTTATTATAGGGTTATTGAGGCGGGAGTGAGGCGGATTAGGGGTTAATAACTTTATTATAGTAGCGGCGCGGTCCGGTCGGCAGATTAGGGGTTAATAAGTGTAGGCAGGTGGAGGCGACGTTGAGGGGGGCAGATTAGGGGTTAATAAATATTATGTAGGGGTCGGCTGTGTTAGGGGCAGCAGATTAGGGGTACATAAGTATAATGTAGCTTGCGGCGGCGTGCGGACGGCAGATTAGGGGTTAAAAAATTTAATTAGAGTGGCGGCGATGTGGGGGGACCTCGGTTTAGGGGTACATAGGTAGCTTATGGGTGTTAGTGTACTTTAGAGCACAGTAGTTAAGAGCTTTATAAACCGGCGTTAGCCCAGAAAGCTCTTAACTACTGACTTTTTTCTGCGGCTGGAGTCTTGTCGTTAGATTTCTAACGCTCACTTCAGCCAAGACTCTAAATACCAGCGTTAGAAAGATCCCATTGAAAAGATAGGATACGCAAATGGCGTAGGGGGATCTGCGGTATGGAAAAGTCGCGGCTGCAAAGTGAGCGTTAGACCCTTTCCTGACTGACTCCAAATACCAGCGGGCGGTAAAAACCAGCGTTAGGAGCCTCTAACGCTGGTTTTGACGGCTACCGCCAAACTTTAAATCTAGGCCTCAGTGCGTTAGAAATAAACCACTCGTAGCTAACGCACCCCCTCTAACGCCAAACTCTAAATCTAGGCGTTAGGCACTTGTAATATGGATTAGAGTGAAAAATTAAAAAAAATCTATAGCGTGCCACTCGTAATCTAGTGCTTAGACAGCAATTACAAACATTAATAGTTACTTTATATACACTGAATCTTAATGGATACTACTTTTTATTGCTTAATAAACATAGTAGATCCACACGTAGTTAAACTACTAATGTTTACAAATGCTGTAGATAGATATTTAAATAGATGTTAGTATAATATCTCCTAAGGACATCTCACATTATTAAAATAAAAAATAAAAGGGGAACTTCCGAGCGGTGGGTTTCCACTGTCGAGCAGCACCCTATGTGTGCTGTTTATCTCTATAAGCATTATTTTATGGAAGAGCTGCACTGCCTACTCGATGGACACCATCCTGCTCTGGAAGAAATGCTGTGTAAAGTATTTAAACATAGCAGTGCTTACAGCCTTAAACAACCCATCCAGCTTGAGCCTGTTTTGGTAGAGTGTGGGAGTAGTGGCGTTTTGGGGTCCCAGTGAAGATCAATGAGGGACTTGTTGTGGAATTTGCAGTATTGCATAATGAAACAGCGGTGAAGCAAACAGAAAGCAATGTAGAGAGCCGTGCCGATTTACTGAAGGCTTGTTATGTGCTACCAAAGTGATCCTATCAGTTTTTCCGTATCCCGGGACTTCAGCTGGGCGATAATAGAGGGAGCAAATGATGAAGAGACAATTTTGCACCTAGAAGAATTATTTCAGAAACATTTGGAGCAGAGACAGTTTACTTTATCCTTTGCTTTCATACAGCAGTCAAAACTTGGTATTGGTTAACAGGACCATAGGACACTGCTTGACAGTAGCCAAAACTTGATGTTAGTTAAAGGGACAGTCTAGTCAAAATACAGTTAAACAAATTTAAGGCAAAGAAAACATAGTTTATGCTTACCTGAAACATGTATTTATTTCATGGCGGTGAGAGCCACGATCCCTTACTCCTTACTCTTCCCAACCTCAAGAGCTCTATAAAACCACTCACACCTCCCACAGATGGAAATTAAATTATCAAGTAAGCATAATTTATGTTTTCCATCTTAATGGGAGGAGAGTCCACTGCTTTATTCAATACTTGTAGGAACAAATACCCAAGCTCTAGAGGACACTAAATGAACAAAAACGGGAGGGTAAAAGGAGGCGAACCCTATACTGAGGGCACCACAGCCTGCAGCAAAAACGTCAAATTTGTAAAATTTTGCAAAAGTATGTAAGGAAGACCAAGTAGCTGCTTACAAATCTGTTCCACAGAGGCCTCGTTCTTAAAGGCCCAAGAGGAGGCTACATCCCTAGTTGAGTGAGCCGTAATCCTCTGAAGAGGCTTATGTCCCCGCTGTCTTGTAGGCCAAATGGATAAGGCTCCTCAAACAAAAAGACAGTGAAGAGGAAGAGACCATTTGTCCCCTACGCTTCCCTGAATACACAACAAATAAGGATGAGGTCAGTTTGAATTCCTTCATGGCCTGAAGATAAAACTTCAAGGCTCCAACTACATCCAAGTTATGAAGTAACCTTTCCTTAGACGAAGAAGGGTTAGGACACAAGGAAGGAACTACTATCTGATGAAACGTGACGACCCCAAGAGGGGCCAAGCCAAGCCCTCAGAGGAATATTGCTCGCAGTTCCAAGATATTTATCGGAAGGGTTGACTCCTCTCATGCCCCAAGGCAGAACACTGTGCGATCTGCGTTCTTATCGCAGAAACTGAAGGATCTCTGTAGAAAGAACGGCAGTGTCAGTTAAAAAAAAATTTTTTTGCCTGCGCTTTTAATTTTTGCCTGCGGGTGTCACTGTTCCGTTCTATCTCAATGGAAATATTTGCTACATTACTCTCTTTTCAATTTCCTCTCACTTCCTGAACGTGTCCTTACGAACACAAGGTGAGAACAATAACAACATTAAATGGAGAAGTCCTATACATTATGAAAAAACTAAGGAGCCAGTGGTTGATGACATAACCCTATTCCAAACTCCCTCCTCCTCGACTTTTTTAGAGTCCAACCAGCCTGTGGTAAAGAACAAAGAGAAAATGCCACCAGGAAGGAAGGGTGGAGACTCAAGAAAAACCCCTCCTACAAATTCAAAAAGAAAACGCACAGAGGGAAGAGAGGAGGAATCAGAATAAATAAGAATAAGAAGGAGACCATTGACCCGACACTAGCTGATAGTAATGTGCCTGAAAATAACATCAAGGATGGCATATTCAATCTCAGTACATACAACTTAACGAAGGAAGAATGTGAAGTACTTGGGTTTGGACTTTCATTTGCACCAGCTAGAGGTCCGGACAGGTTTCAATCCTATGTTAATACCAAAGAATTTATAAGGAAACTCACCTTGAAAAGGTTCTTTCTAAGATCTGAGCTGGATAGACAGATACCGCAGAGCTACACAACTGCTGGACAAGATGTGTTTAAACACACGTACCTCAAACCAACATCTAAATTCTATCCCATTACGATGAAGGGAAACGCCATCGAGACTTTTGAGACCATGGTAACTAATGAAATCAGGAGTATTAACCAAAAAAGAAGTCTTATGAAGATTAAACAAAACCTGTCTAAAAAACAGAGAGACCATTAAAGGATTGGAAGCTAACAACATGATAACCATCAAAACCGCTGACAAAGGCGGAGGGATTGTGGTCCTCAACAGAGCAGACTATAACAACGAAAATGAGCGCCTTCTAAGTGATTCAACAACTTATCGGAAGTTACGGAACAATCCAGGAGAGGAATTCCAGAAAGAATTGAAAACTCTACTGGGCAAGGCGAAAACACTAGCGGCTAGATTTGGAGTTTGGCGGTAGATGGGTTGCTAACGCTACGCGTGTTTTATGTCTAACGCACGGCATTGTTTGACTCCGGTATTTAGAGTACAAAAAAGACCATCTAACGATGCTCCTAACGCGTGTATGTCACACGCGGAATCCTGCCCGCGTTAGACAGTCTCCCATAGAGATCAATGGAAAAGCAAAAAAATAGCTTTTTTCACCTTACACTCGATCTCGCGAGAAATACGCACAGCTCGGTCATATGACGCATACCACATCATGCACAACAATAACACGCTGCAAATGTCACAACAACAATCAATCAACAAAGCACACAAGCATTACACATTCACAAGCGGGGGGATTTGTAATAAAATTTAATACGGGGAATACGCATATACTTTAAGATGCGGAAATTCGCAAAATAACAACAAGGAATAAAAAATATATACATACACTAGAAAAATAATCGCATTCAATATCACTATATATTAGGACAAACATACATATACAACACTTCACTAATACCACACCATCGCAAATTCACATTTAAACAGAATACTATTGGACAATGTTATAGAAAACGACCACTATGACATCATCGCATTCTACACATTCCACAAATACTAACTCAAAATGAGCATGCGCAAATTCACCCAACTAATACACATTGCACTAATATTAATTGCTAATAAACTGGGCCCAGTGGGGGACAGAGTAGGGCTTCACAGTCCGGGAAACAGAGGGCATCGCCACAGGGGAAGGCCAAGGCGACTAGGGAGGCGAGGTTTTCGATGGAGGAGAAGGAGGTCCTCGTAGAGGCCTATATGGCCAGGTATAGGAGGCTGCAGCACCAGAAGACTACCCCGACTGACAAGAGGAGGCTCTGGAATGAGATAAGGAATGCAGTCAATGCAGTGGGTGGCCGGAACAGAGATATGGACTCTATAAAACATCGCTACCGGGACTGTAAGATGGATCTCAAGAAAAAGTTAAGCCTGGAAGCCCGACATTCCGCAGGAACCGGTGGCGGCCCTGCCCTGGAAATAGAGTACTGCCGATGGGAGGAAATGTTGCGGCCCAGCATCTCCGAGGTGGATGTAGTCGGTATCGGAGGAATTGATACCGGGAACCTGCCATTCTCATCTGACGGTAAGCTCATTGAAGAATAAATTCACATACGAATGTATTTCAAGGGACACTATACGCAAACCTTTACTTTCATGATTGAGGTAGCGAATACAATTTGACAAAACACTCAAATGTACTTATATTACCTAATTTGAATCATTCTTGAGATATATTTTAATGAAGAAATAGCCATGCACACGGTGAAACAATCACAGGAGGCAGCTATATTCAGCTAACAATCAGCATCTTCCAAGCATATTTAGATATGCTTTTCAGCAAAGAATATCCAGAGAATGAAGCTAATTAGATAAGAAAAGTACATTAGAAAGTTGATTATAAATGTATGCTTCTAAATCATGAAAGATAAAACATTGGGTTTCATGTCCCTTTAAGGATCAGATTAATGCTATAACGTTGTTTATACGCATTCAATTACTTAGCGGTTACATCAGTATCTAGGCTATAGGTTAGGTGTGCATTTAAACAGACTGAAAAAAAACGCTAAAACATTCAGATTGACCAGAGATATCACAAACACAGTTTAGAAAATGCGGAAATCGTATTGATTGTTAGATTTCAAAGTGGATTAATGATTCTGCATTTGTAATTGTATCGTAAGCTATGTCATTTAAAGCTTGATTTGCAAATATGCTAATATATACATTTTTTTTTCCTAATATACAGAGTCTGGGGAGGAGGCAGCACAACAAATACAGCCTCCTCCATCTCCCCGGGATGAGAGTGGTGGGGAGGAATTTCCACTTCGGAGGGAAGAGGCCCCCCGTGACGAAGAGGGCACAGAAGCAGATGAAGAGGCCCCGGAAGCAGAGGAGGAGGCCGCGGAACCAGAGGCCCCTCAAGGACCCGCACCCCGCCGTGCACGGGCACCCCGCCGTGCACGGGCACCCCGCCGTGCACGGGTACCCCGCCAAGCACAACAAGAGGAAATAGCGGAGGTGCGGGTTCTACTGGACTACATAGACCAGATGCGTAACTCCCGGATACAAAATATCGAAGGCCGAACTCGAATTATTGATGGACAAAACCAAATAATTGAAGGCCAAAACCAAATAATAAACATACTTAATAGAATCGAACAAGGGCAAAACAGAATCATTAATCTACACCAAGAGATGTTCAATTTTTTCCGGGAGGCGCATGCTGGTCTGCCTCCTGGTCCGCCTCCTGCTGCTGGGCCTCCTGCTGCTGGGCCTCCTGCTGCCGGCTCATCTCCTCCTGCCGGCCCATCTCCTCCTGCCGGCCCATCTCTTCCTCTTCAGCCATCTCCTCCTCTTCAGCCATCTTCTCCTCCTCAGCCATCTTCTCCTCCTCAGCCATCTTCTCCTCCTTAGCCATCTTCTCCTCCTCAGCCATCTTCTCCTCCTCACCTTGGTCGTCCCAGTACTCTTCCTTCCACTCTTCCCACAACATCTCCAAGGAGAACTCTTCGGAGTCGGCAGTTGCCCCTCCCAGAGCCTCAGCCCCGTGGGAAGAGGGGAAGGAAGAGGAAGTAAGTATTTGTTTTCATGTTTAATGTTTTTTTTCTTTAATGTGTAATGGATAGGTATGTGATGATGTGGTTTTCATACACTTGTGGACCACACTCTGTATATAATCTACTTCTATGGGACCGGGTCCATGGAGGCAGATTGTTTGCAGAGTGAGGGTTATAAGTGTGTGAAAACCACATCATCACATACCTATCCTTGTTCATGATATTGATTGGTTTCTGTGATGTGATGTCCAAACTGTTTCCCGAATCGCAAACAAAATTACCATTACAATTATCCATGATGGCATATTACTGTTTGAATGCCAATAACACAGCTTAAAGGGACAGTCAGAAAATTATTGATTACAAAGAAAACACTATATTACGCATTATCAAGTTGGAAACAACAAAACATGTAGAAATACGTGTGACTTATGTGCTTACCCTTGTATCTATGACTATGAAAAATGACCACTTATTTGTTGTTCTGACATAACAACATTTTAGATATCAATGATCAATACATGGTAAATAATATGCTGTATGAGCACAAGGTTTTACATATACAAATGCTATCCAAATGCCCTCTAGTGGTCAAATTGCATAATGATTACATGCACTCTTCAAGCTCGAAGAAATGAGCACACGAACCTCATAGGTTTAGCTAGCAAATTAAAATAAACACAGACAAATGATTAATTGGTGAGAAACATTTGATATCATTGATATTACAAAATTGACTTTTAGAATAATGCAAAACATTATTTGTTTTCTAAACTGTCCCTTTAACAAAATTACATATGCTAACATATATTTGAAGATTGTTGGTATATCTACATGTACTTGTTCAAACATTATTTTTTGAAATCAGATTTATATTGACGTGTTAAATAAAGTCTATTTTCTTAAAGAGACATTATTGTGTTAATTTATTTTTAGAAAGACATTTGTTTTAACAATGAATATGGTTTAAAGTCCTTTTAGGAGTGGGGGGTGAAAATATGCTAACAATAATATATTTGGAGATTAACCAATGTGGAACTCATACATGATACAAAAATCAACATTTGCATTAAAGGGACAGTATACTATATTTTTTAACAGAACTGTATGTAATAGACACTACTAGAAACAACAAGATTAACATATACTGATATCAATATTACAAATCTTTAAACACTTTCAAAGAAAATCGGGTTAGCTCTATTGAAAATATAGATGAACCCCCATTACAACCGTAAAACAAGACAATACACCATCATACACAAAACAGGAGAAAGCTGGAGATGGTACTCACATGAAACTTAGAGGCTTGGCGAGGAGTCTGAAAATTACTTACATTTTATTTGAACAGAAGCAAAATGAAACGTGTATTTGTTAAACAATGGACTATCTAACTAGAGAACAAATTAAAAGATTTGATTTATAATGTGAGTGTCTAATGAACCTTTAATAAAATATACAACGAAATTACATTTAGAAGAAGTCGGCATCATATATTTAGCATATGATAAAGATAAATGCATATTCATTACTTTATTCAAACACAATAGCGCATATTTATGAATTAGATATCTTTAACATTAAACACAACATTCATTTTTCAGAAAAAGGAACATATTGTTGACAAACATATTAAACAGCATGGACTATAGAGATTTGCACTTGCCTCGAAATATCATATGCATGAAAACATTTTGCTTTCGTTCGTTTATTCAACCAGACATCCAGCAAAAGAGAATGTGGTGGTCTTTATCAGCTACGGGTCAACAATGTAACATGATGCAAATAATCCATATTCGCAAGGTTTTTAAAATTGGCTTCATTCACAAACGTGTTTAACGTGCACAAACAAATATTGCCGGACTACGTAATACAATCAGACGTTTTTTTACCTTTGCATGTGACGTCTTAATTAACATGGCGCTTCCTTGATCACGTAAGAACGCCATCCAATAAAAGGCACATTCTTGATCAAGTAAGAACGCAAACCAAAAAAAGGCGCATCCTTGATCGCGTCAAAACGCAATCCAATAAAAGGCACATTCTTGATCACGTAAGAACGTCAGTCAATACAAGGAATCATTGGACAGCCTGGCAGGTGACGTCTTAAGCAACATGGCACATCCGAGATCGCTGAAAAACCGCATCCAATACAAGGACTCAGTTGACAGCTTGGCATATCAATAAGAAACGTATTTATATTTTAGTAACTAGTATGTGTGTAGATTGCTATCTAGGAATGTCACGAAATCATGAATCATCTTTTCGGACTTGACTGTCCCTTTAACAATAGCTATGGTGTATATCTTTAACATTTAAAAGATACACATGAGAAATACATATGCCACTGATGTTTTAAGATATGTTTAGATTGTTTTGGAATAACAATAATGACACATGTATTGATTAAACGTGTCATTTATTCAAGTTGAAATATGGTCAGCCTACCTATAGCCATATATGGGAGGAGAAGTATTTTGTTAACATATTTGTTAAAAAATATTCATCATCTAAAATATGCGCATAACACACAGAGATTTATTTGGTTACACTTTTACAATAAGATAGAATTGAAAATGAAATACATGTGCTGTCAACATTACAATAAGATTGTTTATTAATAAGATTATATGTCCTTGTTCATGTAAAAAGGACAAAAACGCTTTAGAAATGGAAATACATTCATTAACAATTGTGCTCACCATCACTTAAAGGGACATTATTTTGTTTTTAAAAAGAGGATACACATAGACAATACTATTTCAATAAAATGAACACTTTACAGGGATTATATCATTGTATCAATCCTCAGATCATTTGTTAAAGGGGCATCAATTCATGCAGAGTTTCTAAATACACACATGGATGTGAAAATTGAAATATACATATATACACAAATAACAATCTATATATACATATATAAAAGAATTACTATGCTAATCATAATCATGCAATGATAAAGCTTTGAGAAAAATATATAAAGACAAATAATAAAATTACATTGGAGATGTTAATCTTAAAGTCATTTACAATTGTATTACATATATGATTCTTGAAAATCCATTATTTTTGGTAGGTCCCATTAAGGATCAACCAGATAAACTAGAGATTCCAATCAATAAAATGAAGAATGAGGACAAAGAATCGTGCAATGACATGTCTTTTATTAGTATGTAAGAAAACATCAACAACGTTTATAAATAATCTTGTAAAAATAAGGAATATTTGAGCCATATGACAAGGTAACAGAGTGCATCACAGTCCATGAAGAGAGTTGCCAAGGGCCAGCATAGCCCCATTGGAGACATATGACAAGGTAACAGAGTGCATCACAGTCCATGAAGAGAGTTGCCAAGGGCCAGCATAGCCCCATTGGAGACATATGACAAGGTAACAGAGTGCATCACAGTCCATGAAGAGAGTTGCTAAGGGCCAGCATAGCCCCATTGGAGACATATGACAAGGTAACAGAGTGCATCACAGTCCATGAAGAGAGTTGCCAAGGGCCAGCATAGCCCCATTGGAGACATATGACAAGGTAACACAGTGCATCACAGTCCATGAAGAGAGTTGCCAAGGGCCAGCATAGCCCCATTGGAGACATATGACAAGGTAACACAGTGCATCACAGTCCATGAAGAGAGTTGCCAAGGGCCAGCATAGCCCCATTGGAGACATATGACAAGGTAACACAGTGCATCACAGTCCATGAAGAGAGTTGCCAAGTGCCAGCATAGCCCCATTGGAGACATATGACAAGGTAACACAGTGCATCACTGTCCATGAAGAGAGTTGCCAAGGGCCAGCATAGCCCCATTGGAGACATATGACAAGGTAACACAGTGCATCACAGTCCATGAAGAGAATTGCCAAGGGCCAGCATAGCCCCATTGGAGACATATGACAAGGTAACACAGTGCATCACAGTCCATGAAGAGAGTTGCCAAGGGCCAGCATAGCCCCATTGGAGACATATGACAAGGTAACACAGTGCATCACAGTCCATGAAGAGAGTTGCCAAGGGCCAGCATAGCCCCATTGGAGACATATGACAAGGTAACACAGTGCATCACAGTCCATGAAGAGAGTTGCCAAGGGCCAGCATAGCCCCATTGGAGACATATGACAAGGTAACACAGTGCATCACAGTCCATAAAGAGAGTTGCCAAGGGCCAGCATAGCCCCATTGGAGACATATGACAAGGTAACACAGTGCATCACAGTCCATGAAGAGAGTTGCCAAGGGCCAGCATAGCCCCATTGGAGACATATGACAAGGTAACACAGTGCATCACAGTCCATGAAGAGAGTTGCCAAGGGCCAGCATAGCCCCATTGGAGACATATGACAAGGTAACACAGTGCATCACAGTCCATGAAGAGAGTTGCCAAGGGCCAGTATAGCCCCATTGGAGACATATGACAAGGTAACACAGTGCATCACAGTCCATGAAGAGAGTTGCCAAGGACCAGCATAGCCCCATTGGAGACATATGACAAGGTAAAAGAGTGCAACAGGCACAACAATAAACTTAGAAAAAGGCCAAATGGCAACAATAACAAAAACATCAACATGTGGACGGAGGATTCTTATCTGCGCCCTTGGAGCATCTCCAGATCCTCCACTTACTGGTCATCCTCTTCATCGTCCTGTGCATGTCCAGCTCCGGATTCAGGCCTTGAATTTAATAGCATGATCTGCCGCAGAGTCAAATCCTGAACCCGGAGCTGGGCCTGCATGGTGTCGTTCATCCCTCTCAGGACAGCTGCGTTCCTCAACACGGCCTGCTCTACTCGTGCTATACCTTCTAGCATGAGCCATGCTGAGTCACAGCCTAAAATAAAGAATAAATCAAATATTAAGGATAATTACACAATAGACGAAAAAATAAGCAAAGATACATTGTCATCATAAAGACAAATCATTCTTTACATCAATTTGTTTAAATTGATTCTTTACACATTAAATATGTTATTCAGACAGACCGAAATCATTAAAGGGACAGTTTACTCAAACATGTTGTCCCCTTTAATTGGTTTTCGATGATCCACTTATACAGCTTGAGTGTATCAAATCTTGTTAAAGGATTTACATTGTACTTACATTAGCAATTTAAATATTTTAATTATACTGTGGTAGGCACACCTATCCTTAAACATTTTGGCGTTGAGGACAAGCTGTGTAAACATAGCAACCTGAAGAAATTACATTCCCACTGGGTTAGACAAGAGATAATGTATCAACATTTGTACATAAATTGTTGGATCCAAGTAGTGGTGATTGGTATATGTAGTGATATCAAATTAAAGGGGCACTGAACCTAAATATTTAATTGACTGATTCAGATAGAGCATGACATTACAAATATGAAAAAATTACACATATTCTTTAAATGTTAGAATTCTCTAGCTAGATTTTGAATGCAAGAATGTAGGTTTATAGGGCAGGCCATATTTGTTTATCAACTTTGGTTGTCCCTGCTGGTTGATGGATACATTCATCCAACAATAAAGAAATGATGTCCACAATTATTTTCTATTTAAAATTAATTCTAGGCATTTCTTTGTTTCAATAAAGATAGCAAGAGAATGAAGAATAATTCATAAGAGTAGTAAATTATAAATTTGATTAACATTGTATGCTCTATTTGAATCACAATAGAAACAATTTTCCTTCAGTGTACCTTTAAGTATCTTATAATGTGGATTTTGAATGATACTTACAGCTGTGCCTGGGAAGGACAATCCGACACCCAGGACAATGAAAGTTGAGACAGGGGGGAGGGATGGGATTGTGTTGGGGAGGGATGGGATTGGGTTGGGGAGGGATGAGCTGCTGCTCCGGGGTAGGCCGTACAGCTGGGGAGTGGTGAGTTGGGGTCTGGGCAGCTGTACGGCCCATAATACGGGGAGAGCGGCGAAGGGGGGTGAAGGGGCGTGTTTTGGGAGGGACAGGGAAGGTGCGTTTTTTGGGAGGGACAGGAAATGACAAATGGGAAGGGCCAGCAGGGGTCTGTGCCTGGGCAGGAGTCTGTGCCTCGGCAGGGGTCTGGGCAGTGGTCTGTGCCTGGGCAGGGGTCTGGGCAGTGGTCTGTGCCTGGGCAGGGGTCTGGGCCTGGGCAGTGGTCTGGGCATGGGCAGTGGTCTGTGCCTGGGCAGGAGTCTGTGCCTCGGCAGGGGTCTGGGCAGTGGTCTGTGCCTGGGCAGGGGTCTGGGCCTGGGCAGTGGTCTGGGCATGGGCAGGGGTCTGTGACTGGTCAGGGGACTGGGCAGGGGCTGAAACCAGATGACCAGAGGTGGAGGATCCATCTGAAAAAAAAATCAAAATATATTAACATCTCATACATCATGAAATCAAATCAACGCATTTCAAATTGATTATGTTTTCAATATACTTCGAAGTGTGTTTGAATTTCTAAACAATTATGAAATGAGGATATGGTATGCATATAGGCACTCAGATGAATATCAATGACTGTCTGTACAATTATAACATTATTATTGTGTTTTGGCCTGGAATATGCATGTGACATAATGATGGCATGAATTATAAATTTATAATAAAAAAATAAAAAAAATGTCATGCTGCCTGATATAGAAAGGGGGCAGTAGTGTATTTGAACAGACAAATAATATTCCTTTTTAAAGTGCAAAAGCTGTAGACTTTGAATGTCTTCAATAAAATGATTTCCAATAAAGCAACATGTTGGAAACATGATAGATATATTTCACATACCATCAGACTTCAAGGCAGCCTCTTCCTCCTCCGTCACACATGTTAAATCAATCTCTGTAAAACATAACATGTTGTGTACACGTTAAGATCAGATATTATAACATATGTTACTGTTGATCAAAGACACACATCAATGTTGCATTAAAGATATACACACCCAAAGTTATGATTTACATCATTTTGATGGAGCATACAAATGACATTTGATTTGTTATTCTCAATGATTCAGATTTTCAATGTATTGTTTGTATTAATTTTAAAATCATAAAAGCATAGTACATAGAACATTTAAGATTTCTCATGTGTGTATGACTTGATGACTGTTGTCAAAAATGAACATGGAAACAAACATATGCTATACATCTTCTGAATAACAAAGGTGTAGACTAAGAAAGTTTTAATTATTAATCTTTCAATATTCAAAGGAAATAAATATATAATCAGAGGAGTAAATTATATGTTTGTTTCAAATGTTATGCTTCATCAGAATCATGCTCATAATATTGATTACCAATACACCTTCAATGACATATAAATGAGTCAATGGACTTACCAGGAGACCGCAAAGGCGGCTCTGTGTCACTGCTGGATTCCTGTGGGCTCCCCACACCAACTCTCTCTATGAATGATATAGATATATATTAGTGAACACATTTGGGATAGCACTAAATCACATCTGTAGCGAATTTTAAGAATAATCAACTTGAAAATGTGAAGAATAGAGCAGTCATTAAACAAAAAAATGCTTGATTGAATCAAGGGGATTCTGTTAAAAATGATGTATTGAACATATGTTTAATTTCTGACTATATTAGACATCAAACTCATCTCATACGATGCTATTGCATATCTAAATATACCCATTGATCAATGTTCTTAAAAGAATACACACAAACCACATTTTGAATAACAGCTGTTGACAAATATAAACAAAGACATGTGGCACATCGAGCCATTTGTGCAATGTACAGTAATCTTGTTTAGGACACAACACATATTTATCACAATACAAAACCAAATTGATTAGTACAAATATGTAATCATGGTGCTGTTAGAGTATGCTGATATCTATAAAGTAACTGCAACAGTGAATATGTGAATTATATATCAATATTGTCTAATCCAAAGAATGTAAAGATGAATGAATCTATTGTTTATTAAAGGGACACTGACATGATTTATTTCAATCATTGATTTCACTGTTCAAACTGTTCCAAATGATTTAACATTGACTCCTATTATAATTTGAATGTTGCTACATTTTAATCTTAAAGGCAGATAAGCAATATTGGATTCAATAAATATTGTTTGTTGAAGGTATCCACCAATCATCAATCAAAACCCAGGTTGGTCAACCAAAATTGAGCTGCAGATAAACGTACATTCTTGATTTTAAAATACATTTAGCAATAGAATATTTCACATATGATTATAGTATTATATTTAAATGTTGATTAATATTGCATGCTCTATCTGAATGACAACATTAATAATTTTAGATCAGTATCCCTTTAATATAAAATTATATTGATTTGACAATGTTGGTGTTAATGAATTCTCTACTCCATATGTTGATGTAATGAATGGGATTGAGCATGCAATTCCAATCTAATATGTTATTTAAGGATATCCTAAGAATGATTTAATTTTCATCTATTAAAGGGACATGAAGCTCTAAATGTGTAATTGTATACTTTTTGAAAATATGTACTACTGTTATCTGAACACATGATTTTAACTATAGGAAATATGCCAATTTATGCATAGAAAAACATCCGGATAATACCAGTAATGCATTGTTTAACCTAAACCAAAATCCATTAATTTGTTTATGAACTAAAACAATAGACTGAACCAATGTAGCTCATAAAATGTTTAAACAAAACAATAAAATCACGTTTAATAATAATTCTATGTAAAATTTAGTTGGCATGTCCCTTAAATGACGTGATCTTTTTCAAAAATTGAATCTATATTTTTAAAATCTAAACATATGCAAAATTGTGTGTATTATTTAAAAATGTATACAAATAAGATTAAGCAATACACAAGGGAAGAATATAAATTGGACATTCAAAGAATCTTACATTAAAATTAAGACATCCAGAATAGATGGGATATCTTAAATTCAAAACAAAATCAGAGTAGTCTTACAATGTAATCCTATTTTTTGGTTTGATTTATTCTTATTTGAAAAAAGTTTTAAAATCCATTTTGAAGATACATAAAAATATTGAACAATGTGGATTTAGTATGTAATGTTCTGTCCTTGTTTCTAAGACAAATGTCAATTAAAATGAGACATACCATACTGTGACAAGCCCTGCCTTGAGGATCCAGCACCAACATCCAGATCTGTAATATATTAAATGAGGATTGGATATCATTAATACAAATCATGCCATGTTTAAAATATTTACATTATTAGCAAATCAATTAAAAAATATTAATCCTTTGGTAGTCCCATGAGTTAATTGTTTACTCAATTCAATTCCTGATAAATATATCCTGTACTCTTATTTTCAATCAGTTGTGTTGTTTACTGTAGCATAAATTATTTTTTGTGTTATTTCATTCTCATCAATTGATGGGCATATGTTATAATTTATTTGGATCGTTCTTTTTTTATTATGTATAATATTGAAAATAAGAATACTGTATTCTTCACATATATAATAATTCACATTTCATTTTGACCAACATGTGTAAAGCAATGCCACTTACAGCAAACCCATGTTAACGTGTATGCGCAATTCCATTTTCGCGATCATTGCGCAATGATTCCAAGCGGAATTACGCATCCGTCATTTGACCAACATGTATAAAGCAATGCCACTTACAGCTAACCCATGTTAACGTGTATGCGCAATTCCATTTTCGCGATCATTGCGCAATGATTCCAAGCGTAATTACGCATCCGTCATTTGACCAACATGTATAAAGCAATGCCACTTACAGCTAACCCACGTTAACATGTATGCGCAATTCCATTTTCGCGATCATTGCGCAATGATTCCAAGCGGAATTACGCATCCGTCATTTGACCAACATGTATAAAGCAATGCCACTTACAGCTAACCCATGTTAACGTGTATGCGCAATTCCATTTTCGCGATCATTGCGCAATGATTCCAAGCGGAATTACGCATCCGTCATTTGACCAACATGTATAAAGCAATGCCACTTACAGCTAACCCATGTTAACGTGTATGCGCTATTCCATTTTCGCTCTGTGACGCATATTCTGTAGAGCGCAAGAAACATCATTCCTATTTCATGTGTCACTAATATAAAATCAGTGTATGTTGTGAGATCTGTATAGGTTTAGTATCTGACTATATACACATTGTTTTAAAAAAAAAACAAATATTAAGATATTATATGAAGTTGGATAGTTACCTGGTTCAGATTCTCCATCATCTCCTCCCAGGCCACCGGACGGAGAAGCAGCTGCCCTGGCCCCCGCGTCAGGACTTTCAGATCCCGCAGCTGGGAGGGAAGAAGAGGAGGCCGAGGATGGCGAGGATCTAAATCTTTTGGGGACCCGGAGATTGAGGAGCTCGCATAAAGTCACCTCATAAGGGAGTAGGTAGAGTTTCCGCGGGGCCTCTCTTTTGCCCCCTCTTTTACGGGCTTGTACCCAGTCCTTTATGAGGTTGACTTTTTTTGTTAAGCGCAACCTCATATCTCCGAATCTCCTCATGATTTGATCCTGGCTCCTCTGGACGTCACACACCAATCTAACCGCATTGGTGATAGACTCCCAGAGGGCCTTCTTAACATGCGCATCTGTCAACCTCCTCTTGTTCCCAAACAGCTGGGGATAAAAGTCCTTGACGGCGTGGACCAGTGCAGCGCTCTCCTCCTTGGTGAACCTGGGAGCTGACATGCCTGCTGGGTTGTCGAATATAATTTTGTCTAAATATTATATACTGCCTGCAGGCATTAAAGAACTGACAAAGATGGCAACGTGTAATGGACTTTTATATGGTGAAGTAAACATGAGATGCACCATGGGACAAGTTATCTGTACATCTGATTGGATAAAAGTTTGAAATATTGTTAGAATGTCTGTGAGACCATCCTGACTCAAGTTGTGTTTGTGTGATGAACTCTGATTGGCCGTTCCTTAATGTTTAATATCTTAGTAACTTCCTTACACATACCTCCTGGTGGTGCTGTAACTTCATTTTTCATGTAGACTTATTTGTAACTCATGGGCCTGTCATGCGGATATGTGTGACGCAGATTTAATATCCGTGATCCGTTAAATATTAATGATTAAATTCTCTTTAAAATCTAATACTGTCACATTATTTAATGTTGTAGACATTTCTCGGTTTAATAACGGTCTGTTTCTTTAATACAAATACACATTTAATATTGTATGTCTTTATTGTTCATAAAATCCATTTCTTTACTTATTGTGAAGTATTGATATTGCTCTATTAAATGTATCTCATAATGCACATTGATTGTGTGCTATTGCGTGACATTAGACTCTAATGTTTAAAGATGCTAATCTGGTGTTTCAAGATGCGTTTCCCACGCAATATTTCTGAATGTTCAAATTCAGGTTATAATGTCAGTAACTTGGATAATCTGTTTATAAATGTTAAACTACAGGTTTGTTTGTTATTAGTAAATAAACCTCAAGCTTGTATTTGTCTGAAGTGCTCATATATGTTATTGTGCAATGGCGTCTTTATTTTTAAATAGACATTACAACCAAACAATTGTATCTAATGATCTGTAGAGATTGAAAATTGTTTAGACTTTAAAATGTAACTCAATTTATCTTAGTATTTAGATATCCTCAACAGAAGAAATTTAAATGCACATGGTTGAGCCAATCACATAAGGCATCTCTGTGCATCCACCAATCTTCATCTACTGAGCCTATCTCGATATGCTTTTCAAGCAAAGTATGTCAAAATAAGAAGAGAAGTAAATACACTCTTTAAATCTCTTAAAGGGACACTGTCCAAAAAAAATTAGCGTTGGTGATTCAGATTGAGCATGAAATGTTAAGCAACTTTATAATTTAATCCGATTCTCAAATGTTAAGAATTATCTTATCTTTCTTTGCAAATCAATAATGATATTTTAGATTACGGACAATTGTTGCAAACCTGGGTTGTCCTTGATGATTGTTGGATAAATTAATCCAACACAAAAAACCAAGTTCTGTCCAGAGTACTGAAGCAAATAAATTATCTATTGAATGCCTTATTTTTAAAGTAATGATAGCAACATCACAAGGAGCATTCATAATATGAGACAATTGTTAAAGTTGCTTAAAATAGAATACTCATTCAGAATGTATAAATCATTAATTTTTTAACTGTCTCCCTTTAAGTATATTTTGAGTTCATGTCCCTTTAAAGAAACATTTCACAATAATGCTTGAAAAATCAGAAACCTAAGCACCTTCCTTTTGCTAAATTAGTATAACATATGAGTAAAGGAAATGTAGATTAACTTCTGGATTGTTTTACACACTGACTGAAATATATATTGTAAAGGAGGTATTTTGGAGTCTTCAGCTTAAAGGGACATTAAGCTATATGTTATGTATGCATTTTGGATACGATTATAATATTTGAACTACTTAATATGTTTTGGTATTCAATCATTAGATTGTAATTATATATTCTTGGATTAAATACATATCTACATAGGCTATTTTGATGCTGATTGTTGGTTGCACATAGATGCCTTATGTAATTGACTAAGATATGTGCATTGATGCATCTTTTTAAAAGTATATTTAAAGAATGAATGTAATTCTATAGTACTTTCTAAATATGTTTAAATTATTTTAAGAATTAATTAAAAATCAATACACAATATACTTTGTGAATGTCCCTTTAAGGACCAAAACATTTGGAATGTTGATTTAACATTGTCAAAATAAATAAGGGGAATGAAAATTATATATAGATATGTGATGTCTAACCCAAGAGGTAAGATTTTAAAAACTACATAATATTAATAACTATAGTTAAATGACTCCACTAGAAAATTAAATCGATTAACCTGGCATCCAATAACTAGCTTGTGAAAAATATCAAGTTAAATGACCTACCATTTATAAATGTAAAAATTAAAATAATTTTGAAAATAATGTTTTGAGATACCTAAGGAAGATACAAGATCTTATAAAATTAATTTTACATTCAACAACACTGTCACTTTAATGTAAGTTAACCACTTCCCCTTCTTAAAAGTGAAAACAAATAATTTATGACAAATTTTGACTACATATCCGAAATTATTTTAACATCTAATAATTTCCAAAGAAAAGCATCGATGGATCTCACTCCCCAATTAATGTTAAAAAAGATAGTTTAATGTAATATTCTCGGAATCAGTGGATTTTCTAAAATTAATGCATTATTTGATCTTATGCATGTGCTTGTCAAATAGCCAACTACCAGTCATGGGAGTCAAATTCTTTTTTATTGACAGATTATATGGATATTTATTATAATCTGTTCAAAAGAGTGTATTTAATAATAAAATGTTTATTATTACCATTTAAAAAATGAAAAGTTTCTGAAACAAAAACCAAAAAATATTCCTTGAAGTCATCAGATGACAATCTGAAATAAAAAAACAAATATTTAACAAAGTTAATACACACGTTGTCAAATATTCATAAAATACATTTACAATCATCTTGTGTCTATGCTCTAACTTTGTTCAACATTTTTTCAAGATATTTATTAATTAAATTAATTTTTACAAAAAAAAAAACATACACCATTATATTGTGTAATAAAAAATAAATTTAAATATCTGAATTTCTAATTATACATAATAATGTATATCACATTTCAATAATATATATGTATGCTGAACATAAATGTAATATTTCATGTCCATTCAAATACCTCTATATCAACTATAATATGTATTCCTTTTTCTGATTGTGATCCCTAAATATCTAATGATGAAATAAGTATGACTAATGTATGTAAGCTACCAATAATCAACATTCTTCCTGTGATTCTTAACTAGCATGCATTGGTACACCAACCTGGATAATGCATGGTCTTTGAAAGTCAATTCAGGGGTAAACAGTTGATCTTCAATAGGTGTCTTATTCATCAGTTCATAAAATAGAGGACTGTGAAATACCATCTAAAAAAGTAAAATCATCTAAGTGTCTGATTGTGATCCCTAAATGTCTAATTATGAACTAAATATGACTAATGTATGTAAGCTACTAATATTCAACATTCTTCCTGTGATTCTTAACTAGCATGCATTGGTACACCAACCTGGATAATGCATGGTGTTTGAAAGTCAATTCAGGGGTAAACAGTTGATCTTCAATAGGTGTCTTATTCATCAGTTCAAAAATAGAGGACTGTGAAATACCATCTAAAAATTAGAAAATCATCTAAGTGTCTCCAATAGGATGCCTCCACAGCCTTATTCTATCAAATAGTTGGCACTTACCATGTGAACATGTCTTTGTATGGTTTTCAAGGTCAGCAGATTGGAAAGATAATGCCAGACATGATCCCATTGGTATACTTCAATTTCAATCTTGGCTTTTTCCACTGTCAGTCTGGGCAATCTTCACTGTCAGGCTTCTAATTCTTCCCTTTCAGTCTTTAGATTAAGTCAGCTCCCTAATGGCAGAAAAAGTTTAATAAAAATTACTACAAGTGTGTGAATCAGTTCTGTACCCCTCTCCCACCCCCCATTTCAGAATCAATTTCTGTCACTAGCTTACTAAGCGTGTGTAGCATCTTGTGTTATGTTCTATCAAGTGTGAAGATGAGTCATATTGATCAGAACAAACCTCTAATGTGTGACATTGAACCATAGTCATGCTAGAGGATCCCTTTCTGAGTATTTACATTTTAAGTAATGTGTAAACTAAATACTAGTTTAGAAAATGTATGCCATATGATGTATTTGTGTACAATTCATGCCAGCAACAGTCCATACATTTATACTTACCATCTGATGTCCTCTTTAAAAACCAGGTGACAAAGACTTGCTACAGGACCCAATGCCCAGAGCATCACCTATATTAATAAATGAAACACATTTTTAGCATTTGATGAACAATCCTAACATGTTTGCACAATTCTCTACTTGTCATTTCCCTAGAGTTCACATCTATTGACAATACTCCAGTCTAACTTCTATTCTTTACCGTCTAAAGTGGCGGTTGATGATGCCTGCTCTGACATTGAGCCCCTCGTCCCGGAATGGCCCCTCTAGAACAGGATCATCCTCCTCATCTCTGAGGAGGTTTCGGTCCGCCGGGACGGCCTGCAGCATCCCAGCCCGCTGTGCAATATTATGCAGGACGCTACAGGCTACAACAATCTTAGCCACCTTCTTTGGGTTGTACTGGAGGGCTCCTCCCGACCTGTCAAGGCACCTGAACCTCATCTTCAGGAGCCCGAACATCCGTTCAACCACCGCCCTGGTTCTCTTATGAGCCCTATTGTAGCGCTCCTCAGACACATCAGTCGGGCTACACAAGGGGGTAATGAGCCAAGGCCGGCTCATGTACCCAGAATCACCTATAAATTATGAACAGAACATAATTCTAACTGAATCCTCAAAATAGTATTTGTAGTCCAATACAAAGTTTTGTACACGATAATCCAGTAACAAATGTTTATTTTAAAATAAAAAAATCTATTTCAATATTATTCTCTATCTTCCCATTTCATCTAAGACATGCTACATATGCGTATTTCTCCTAAATCAAGCCTTGTGTAAAATGCAAACTACATGGTTACATTGCATTCTCTATCTGAGCATTTAAGGTAAGACATGCTACATATCTGCATTGAACTAAAAGACATTAGAGGAAAGAGACAATGACATGGTTAAATTGCATTCTCTAATATCTTCCCATTTCATCTAAGACATGCTACATATGCGTATTTCTCCTAAACCAAACCTTGTGTAAAATGCAAACTACATGGTTACATTACATTCTCTATCTGAGCATTTAAGGTAAGACATGCTACATATCTGCATTGAACTAAAAGACATTAGCGGAAAGAGACAATGACATGGTTAAATTGCATTCGATAATATCTTCCCATTTCAGCTAAGACATGCTACATATGAGTATTTCTCCTAAACCAAACCTTGTGTAAAATGCAAACTACATGGTTACATTACATTCTCTATCTGAGCATTTAAGGTAAGACATGCTACATATCTGCATTGAACTAAAAGACATTAGCGGAAAGAGACAATGACATGGTTAAATTGCATTAGCTAATATCTTGCCATTTCAGCTAAGACATGCTACATATGCATATTTCTCCTAAACCAAACCTTGTGTAAAATGCTAACTACATGGTTACATTGCATTCTCTGAGCATTTAAGGTAAGACATGCTACATATCTGCATTGAAATAAAAGACATTAGCGGAAAGAGACAATGACATGTTAAATTGCATTAGCTAATATCTTGCCATTTCAGCTAAGACATGCTACATATGCATATTTCTCCTAAACCAAACCTTGTGTAAAATGCTAACTACATGGTTACATTGCATTCTCTGAGCATTTAAGGTAAGACATGCTGTAGCTAATGTCTTTTAGTTCAATGCAGATATGTATATCTGCATTGAACTAAAAGACATTAGCGGAAAGAGACAATGACATGGTTAAATTGCATTCGCTAATATCTTCCCATTTCAGCTAAGACATGCTACATATGCGTATTTCTCCTAAACCAAACCTTGTGTAAAATGCAAACTACATGGTTACATTACATTCTCTATCTGAGCATTTAAGGTAAGACATGCTACATATCTGCATTGAACTAAAAGTAGACATTAGCGGGGGAAAAAAATGGTTAAATTGCATCCTATAGCTGAACATTACGCTAACATTTTAAAAATACAGTGGCAATTGTCAAACTAATTAACCATGTTGTGCACAAATACTCACCAACGAGATAACCAGGGGGCATTTGTCTTTCCTCAAACGGTCTCCACAGGGACGACAGAGAGAGGATGCGGGCATCATGACTAGCCCCTCCAAAATTCGCACACACACATGCATAATCCTCATCTGTGCGTCACAAACATACTGCACGTTGAGGCTATGAAAATGTTTGCGATTTCTGAAGGGCAAGTCATCAATTGGAGCACGCAGCGCAATGTGGGTACAATCTATGGCTCCCAAGACATTGGGCAATTCAGCAATATCAAAGAATTCCCGCTTCAGGCGCCTCCAATCACCATCATTCTGTGGGAATCCTATGTAGTGCTTACTGATACGTACCATGGAGTCCAGAAAGTTATCAAACACCACAGAGAATGTACCTTGAGCCAGGCTATGCATGTACAGTTCTCCGGATTGAAAACTCCCGGAGGCCAGGACGTATAGACAGCTTAGCATCTTACTCATGGCGGGAACAGCAGTCCTTATTCATATACGTGGCTCCAAATGAGGTTTAAGAAGATCGTAAAGGCCAATGAGCTGTTCGCGATCGAGCCGATACTTATCATAAACCTCAAAGTCGCTCATGTTTTCCAAGGTGGGTCTCACCCTGTAGACACGAGGACCTCGAACCAGACGACCCCTTCGTCTCAGTCTGAGCCGCCGAGGCTGCCTGATTCGACCAACAGCTAGTTCGCCAATAGCAGCACCAGCAGCGTCTACCATGTCATCGTCATCCATCTTTCAAAACAGCGTAACAAGGTATGCACTTGATCTGATGTGGATCACAAGTGATGCTTTGGCCATGTTGTTTGGGGGATTTATAGTACGATTAGTCCAATGGTAGTGAGTTTGTAATGATTGCTGATTGTATTCACCTGTTTGTATGTGAGCGGCACGAATGCTTTCACAGTGGGCGTTTTTTTGTTGTTTGCTGAAATGTTGTTTTCAAACAATGAATCTCAATGTGAAAGTGTCAAATATCACACATACAGTGCATGTTTGTAATGTTTGATCATATGCGTAATCAATATTTCTTAAACGCGATCTTATAGTAACAAGCACACGTCCAGGCTAACATGAATGAAAGTGCATAGTTGTGTATAATGTGCATCGAATGTGATCGATCAATGTTGCTGCAATATTGTTTGTAAACGATAAAGTAACATCTGCCATCTGTAGTATTGTATATATATAAGTGATTGCCGAGCTGTCAATATTGTATGCGTCCCTTTAAAATTGCAATAATAATTCAGAACTTCCCGTCTGCCATCTGTAGTATTGTATATATAAGTGATTGCCGAGCTGTCAATATTGTATGCGTCCCTTTCAAATCGCACTAATACTGAATAACTTCCGGCTGTCATCTGTAGTATTGTATATATAAGTGATTGCCGAGCAGTCAATATTGTATGCGTCCCTTTAAAATCGCACTAATACTGAATAACTTCCGGCTGTCATCTGTAGTATTGTATATATAAGTGATTGCCGAGCTGTCAATATTTATTAATTGTCCCATTCAAATCTCCCTAATAATGCTGTTCCAAACTGTTCTTTACGTATATGTTGTATTGTAGTATTGAGTGTTAAAGTTCCGAAAGGGGCGGTACAGTCGTGAATCTGTGATGTGTATGGTTGAATCTTCTAATGACGTCATCATATTATTAACCTGCCTATGTAGTTCTGAAATCCTCATTGTGTTGTTGTATTTGACTACATTGTTATTGTGTGCTGAATAAAATCTAAATGTGTACATGTACATAACACGCATCACCCATCACGCAACCACAAATGGTTGCGTGATGGGTGATGCGTGTTATGTACATGTACGTATATATTGTGATTGTGTCCCACATATGCTGACTTCTATATAGCGGTCTGGCATTGTTGTTCCTTCCCATAAAGTGACATCTGTAATCTGGTGTAATGATGTTCTTGTTGTATGTAATTCCTAATGGTTTATTGTGATGGAATCATGATGTTAAAAGTACAGTAAAATCCATATGTTCTGTTTTGTGATTCCTAGAGAGAATGTAATGTGTTTTTCCCCCATCATTTGAATGCACATGTATGAGTGAATGTTAAAAGTAATGTATGTGCATCCATGAGTGATCATGTGTTAAGCCTATGTAGATATGCTGTTGCTGCAAACATATGAGTTGAATAACTGAAATGCAATAATAAAGGTAAATGAGAATTGTTTCCCATTGTGTAGTGTTTGTGAATCCTGAAAAGTTTACATTATTTTGGTGTCCGTTTAAATGTAATATTTTGATAACAAAAAGTTTGTTACTAGTGATGTTGATTTGTAGTTGATGTAATATAAAAGTCTGAAACAATTTAATGGTGTTGTGAATATTCAATAAGTAAAATCCATAAATCCACCATAGGGAAATAGTCATTTCTTGATCTATTTATCATAGCTGGGTCTAACGCATGAAATCATGTATTTTCTAGCGCTGGTATTTGGAGTTTTTCTGTCTACGCTATTTGCGTGCGTTAGGGAAATGTGGGTTTCGCGTGCGCGAGCACGTCTTCTCAATAGAAGTCAATGGAGGCTCTAAAAATTGGTAATTTTTTTTTTCTAAGACTGGTTTTCCTCGTAAAGTGAGTGACGTCATGAGCTTGTGTGAAAAAGTAACTAAATCGTGTTCTTTTTGTGATAAATAAATATTTTTTGTATGTTATGTGGTGTATATTGTTTGTATGCATCGATGAGTGTATATTTGTGATAATGTTATTAGTTAGATGTAGGTATATGACGGTCTTTTCCCGTGTGTCAATGTAAGTCAATGGGAAAATGGATTTGTGTATTTTTTATTCTAACACCCGAGATCTCGCAACTTTGATCCTTTGTATTTTGAAGAAAAATTAATAAATCTTAAAAATAAATATAGTGTAGTGTTTGTATGAGTGTAAGTGTACTTTGTGTAATATTTGTTTTGTGATTTGTGAATGTTTATTTTGTCGGTATATGTTTACTACTGGGTCTGAGGTGTCGGTAGGAATTTGAGCGTTGGGTGATTTTTGAGTGTCGGTAAATGAACTCAAAATACCGGAGTCCGTAAGAAACCAGCGTTAGGGGCCTCTAACGCGGGTTTTCACGGCTAACGCCAAACTCCAAATCTAGGCCTAGGTATTCTTAACGAAAAAGAATACCTAGTCAACATCCCATTATACCAATAATGTATCATTTGCCCAAAATACATAAATCCCTCCAAAACCCATAATATCTGGGATTGGGTCATTAACGAGCAACCTCTCGGAATACATAGATAAATTGCTACAAAAGTATGTGAGGCAACTTCCCTCTTTTTTAAAAGATTCGACACAAGTTTTAAATTAACTAAATGCAATCCCATGTGAAGAAGGGTTTATAATGATGACGTGCGATGTTAAAGCACTTTACACCAGCATTCCCCACAAAGAAGGTTGTGAAGCAGTCCAGTCTTTTTTAGAGAACGATCCGGAAATCCCTAAGGAACAGTCTGATTTTATAGTTGATAGTATATATTATATTCTAACTCATAATTTCTTCTGTAATGAAGGAAAATACTATCAGCAGATCTGCGGTACAGCAATGGGGACCAGGTTCGCGCCCAGCTATGCAAACTTGTATATGGGTAGATGGGACAAGATCTTCTGGGACTCCTGCCCTGCAGGCGCGGACCTGGTCCTGTATCGCAGATATATAGATGACATATTGATCATTTGGAAGGGGACACTAGAGGATCTATTATTCACCATGGAAGTTATGAACAGAAATATCTTGAATCTAAACTTCACATACCAGTGGAGCAAGACGGAGATTGTCTTTTTAGACCTTAAAATAGAAGCCAAAAACGAATGGGAAACATCGACTTTCTTCAAGGAAGTCGATAGTAACAATTACGTACACTATCTCAGCTGCCATCATGAACAATGGAGAAGAAATATCCCCAAGGGAGAGTTTTTAAGGATAAGGTAAGAACTGTTCAAATGATGAAAAATGGGAGGAACAGGCGCTGTTACTTAAGGATAAATTTAAAGAAAGAGGCTACCAGGAACACCTTCTCGACTCCAAGATAGAAGAAATAAGGGGTTTGAAAAGACAAGACTTATTGAAATACAGAGACAAGAAGAAAGTGGCAAATAATGGGGTAATCCATATTCCTATGATTACAGAATACAGTAGCAACAGGCATATAATAGAAAACATATTCAAGAAACATTGGAATCTGTTAAAAGATGATGATTTGATTGGGAACAAACTTCCCCCAAAGCCTATATTTGTGTACAGAAAGACCAATAATCTAAAGAATAGATTGGCACCGAGCCTGCAAAAAACAAAAAGATTGGGGACTAATGATGTATTTGGTAAGAAGATTAAAGGCTTCTTCCCATGCCCCAAATGTAAGGCGTGCAAGTGTGGAAAAAAGACCAATATGTTCCAATCTTATCATACAAAGGAAGTAAACCAGATCCAGGAACTTATAAGATGCCATGATAAGAACATCATCTATCTGATGGAGTGCTCATGCGGTCTACAGTACATTGGACAAACATCGAGACTACTGAAAGATAGAATAAGAGAGCACTTACTGTTAATAGAAAAATTGAATATGGATACTGTATTATACAGCCATTTTACTACAATACACAAGGGAGACATCAGAGATTTAAAATATATAGGCATCCAAAAAGTAAAGAAAAACTGGAGAGGTGGAAACCACGAGAAAAAGCTCTTAACAACAGAATCCAAATGGATATTTCTATTAAACTGTTTACATTCAAAAGGACTGAACAATAAAGAGGATTTAGCACACCTATTCTAATTGGTTCTTAGTTTATTATTTATTATTCTTTACTCTTTTTGGTCTCTGGCTTATTTCTGTCTCTAGTTCGATCTAAGTAATACTCTGGCTCTATACGGTGTGAGCCTACTTTATATGAAGTGAGTCATTTTTTCTGCATTTTTTCTGGAGTTTTAAGTATGAGTATTAGATACCTCCCTCCACCGCCTAAAGTTTATAAGTTTTAAAGATTTTTATATAAAGTTCTACTTTTTTAAATATCAGTTAGCAGTCTGAGTAACGACACCCATTTCCCTCTTTGGTCACTACTCACCATTTTTAAGAATTTTAAAGATTTTTAGGATTCCTTCCAATTTTTAAATATATTTATTAATTTATAGAGTTTATGGACTGTACACTAGGAATATCTGCTTTGTTAAGGCTGTAAACACATCCACCCTATTCCTTAAACTAGATTTTAGATTTATTTTGTATGGTTTTATGGTCTATCTGTGTGGAATATTTTAGATATATTTGTTGCAAAAATACTAATGGGTGGGATCCATTACCAATATATTATAAACTATATATTATAATTTATACATGATTTTCTCACCAGTTTTAAAGATGGACAATCTGTTTTATATCTTTTTATAGATGGACATTCTGTTTTGTTAGTTTTATTATATAACCATGGTTTCATAACATTTATCATCATTATCATGTTTTTAGAATACTACTATTTTCAAACCATAGTATGGTCATTTCCTTATATCCATATATGGATAAATTGTGACTTCTGTTGGTTCAATTATGTAATCAGGTCTCATAATTCCTATCACAATTATCATGCTATTGAACACTATTAACATATGTTTAACAAAACTATAGTATGTTCATTTGCCCTATATATGTATATTGGGTCAATTATGATACTTATATCTATGTATCTCTGTTGTTTCAACTGTATATGCAAAAGATTATTTTGGTCTCAATTTTTGATGTGGTTATTATTGCTTTATCATTACTCTAATTGTGATGGATTGTTGTTTAGATCACCTCCTCCACCTGATAAGTTTAGGTGGATACAGAGCACTTAGGGGAAGTGGTCTATATAGTATGTCACAAGATAGTATGTCAAAATTGCCAGCCGTTTTGCCTCCTAGCCGAAACCGGAAGTGACGCTTTACACAGCAGTTTGCCTCCTAGCCGAAACCGGAAGTGACGCTTTACACATCCGGTTTGGCGATTTTGGGAAAACCTTGTGCTGTACACCCTGGGCCTTTATGTTTCACTACAGATCCCTCCATAAATGGCCTAAGGGCAAGCCACCAAGGAAAGTGTTTGAGATAAACAGAAACGACCGGAAGTAATCCGGTCTGTTCCAAATTGGTCTATAGAAGCCGAAACCGGAAGTGATGTTCTTTTTAACTTCCGGTTTGGCGTGATTTGGGGATATATGTTCCTATGTGTTTATATGAATATCACACTATGTTGAAGCTAGTAGGTACGTGTTGATAGGCCACGTCTAGCTTTAGGTGATATTATTCATCTTAGAAATGTTTAATAAATTTCCATGACACACTTCCGGTTTTGATGAAACCGGAAGTGATGTCATTGCACATCACTCGCAATTTTTAATACATTTCCTAATACAATTCACAATTTGTGGACATTTTAAGAATATTGAGTATAATTGTACAAAACAGTGTAGTAGATTAC
Organism: Bombina bombina; assembly: GCF_027579735.1. Taxonomy (NCBI): domain Eukaryota; kingdom Metazoa; phylum Chordata; class Amphibia; order Anura; family Bombinatoridae; genus Bombina; species Bombina bombina. The sequence goes on from NC_069504.1 coordinate 758,318,869, forward strand.
AAAGCTTTATTTTCATAACAGGACTCTTCTAGATAGTTATTTTTGTGATTAAAGCTTTTTACCCAGAATACACCACAAATAGGAAGGGGTTGGCCCAAAAAGTAACAGTTTTGGCGCCAAAATGTACTTTGTTTGTTCAATTGCTTACCCTATATAAGGCCAATTGTGTCACACAATTGTATGTCTTGAAAAAGGCCTCACAGGGGCTGAAACGTGTCGATACTGGGTAAGCAAATTTCTAATCATTGTAAATTTAATTTATATGGAATACACTATGTTATTTTGTTGTTTATAGGACACTACATCAAACAGGATTGGCACCGGGACACTACACCAAATAGGATTTACAGACACAACCACTATCAGGATCACCTTTGGAGGATTGTTTTTTGGTCTCTCTTTTTCACAGTTTTTTGGCTATCACAGTTTTTTGGCTAACACATTTTTTGACTAATATATTTTTCACTATTTTTTATAATCACATTTTTTGTATTTTTACACTAGTATTTTTACCCTTTATTTTGGATTTTTTATATCTATATATATATATATATATATATATATATATATATATATATATATATATATATATATATAATTGGTCACTTATTTTTATTTTCTCTTTTTTTCTTATTTTTTCTTTTCATATTTTTTCTAAAATATTTTTTCACAAATTTTTCACATACTGTTTACATTGATTTTATCATCCCTTAATTTATTCATCGTTTGCATCACCTCAGTTTTAACACTTAACATTTGGAGGACAAACCCTTTGTGACTGTGTGACTTTTAAAGCATTTTCAGGATTTTACACACAGGACAGCTTCGTGGACATTCATTGAACATTTAGGACACTTATTAGATCCGGATCTTATTGTCAGAAAGAACGGCAGTGTCAGTTAAAAAAAATTTTTTTTGCCTGCGCTTTTAATTTTTGCCTGCGGGTGTCACTGTTCCGTTCTATCTCAATGGAAATATTTGCTACATTCCTCTCTTTTCAATTTCCTCTCACTTCCTGATCATCACTGCAGTACAGGGAACAGCACATTGCAGAAAAGGTAAGTCAGGGCTTAACAAATGTATTCTAGGAGTGTAGGAGCCAACCAAAATACCTTTTTTTTGTTCTTTAATACGTGTGTGTGTGTGTTTATGTTGTGTGTGTGTTTATGTTGTGTATGTTGTGTGTGTGTTTATGTTGTGTGTGTGTATGTTGTGTGTGTTGTGTGTGTTGTGTGTGCGTGTGTGTACTTTGTTTGTTCAATTGCTTACCCTATATAAGGCCAATTGTGTCACACAATTGTATGTCTTGAAAAAGGCCTCACAGGGGCCGAAATGCGTTGATACTGGGTAAGCAATGTTGTATGTGTGTGTCTGTTGTGTGTGTGTATGTTGTGTATGTTGTGTGTGTGTATGTTGTGTGTGTATATGGTGTGTGTGTGTGTATATGGTGTGTGTGTATATGGTGTGTGTGTGTGTGTGTGTATATGGTGTGTGTGTGTGTATATGGTGTGTGTGTGTATATGGTGTGTGTGTATGTATGTTGTGTATGTATGTTTGTGTGTGTATGTTGTGTGTGTGTATGTTGTGTGTGTGTGTATATGGTGTGTGTGTATATGGTGTGTGTGTGTATGTATGTTGTGTATGTATGTTTGTGTGTATGTATGTTGTGTGTGTGTGTATGGTGTGTGTATGGTGTGTGTATGGTGTGTGTGTGTGTATATGGTGTATGTGTGTATATGGTGTGTATGTATGTTTGTGTGTGTATGTTGTATGTGTTTATGTTGTGTGTGTGTGTGTGTATATGGTGTGTGTGTATGTATGTTGTGTGTGTGTATGTATGTTTGTGTGTGTATGTTGTGTGTGTATGTTGTGTGTGTTGTGTGTGTATTTGTATATGGTGTGTGTATGGTGTGTGTGTGTGTGGTGTGTGTATTTGTGCATGGTGTATGTGTGTATGGTGTATGTGTGTGTATTTGTATATGGTGTGTGTATGGTGTGTGTGTGTAGTGTGTATACACAGGCTGTACAAGAACCTGTCCTCATGCACACCGAGTAAGGGCGACAAACACAGCAACACCAGCTTCTTAAAGACACTGCAGAAAAATTTTCACTTAAAAAAAAATCTCATTGCAGAAAATGAAAAAAAGTTCTGCCTCTGGGCACTCGTGTACAGGTGGACATTGTGCCACTCTGGTACCCCAAACAGCTCCCCCTCCTGATAGATGTTACGATCTGACACAACCTTGGGAAGAGACCCCAACCCAGTGCGAAGCACAGCCTTATCAGCGTGAAAAAAACAGGTAAAAAAGGTTTACATTGCAAGGCTGCTAACTCAGAGACTCTGCAAGCCGAAGCAATACCCAGTAGAAAAAGAACCTTCCAGGAAAGAATCTTAATGTCAAGCGCATGCATAGGCTCAAAAGAAGCCCTCTGCAAAACCTTAAGAACCAAATTTAAACTCCAAGAGGGAGCATAAGTTCTAAATACCGGTCTGATTCTAGCCAAAGCCTGAACAAAGGACTGAATATCAGGAAGCTCCGCTAGCTTCTTGTGTAACAGAACCGATAAGGCCGAAATATGTCCCTTTAAAGAACTGGCGGCAAGACCCTTATCCAAACCATTTTGGAGAAAAGTCAGAATCCTGGATACCCTATCTTTGTGCCAGGGATATCCATATTCCTCACACCAGGATAAATAGGTCCTCCATACCTATAGATGCATATACCTCCATATAGATGCGACGAGTAACCAAATCGATAAGGCCAAAATCTGTCCCTTTAAAGAACTGGCGGCAAGACCCTTATCCAAACCATCTTGGAGAAAAGCCAGAAACCAGGATACCCTAACCTTGTGCCAGGGATATCCACGGTCCTCCACACCTTATGATAGATGCGACGAGTGACCGGTTTCCTGGCCTGAATGAGAGTATCAATCACTCTTTCCGAGAACCCTCTCATGGTCAAGACTAGGCGTTCAATTATTACACAGTCACCCTCAGAGAATCGAGATTTTGGTGAAGAAAGGGACCCTGAACCAGCAGACCCTGGCGCAGTGATCTGCTGGTTCAGGGTCCCTTTCTTCACCAAAATCTTGATTCTCCATGGAGGAGACAACGACATTCCCACCAGGTCCGCAAACCACGTCCTCCATGGCCACAATGGAGCAATCAGAATGGCCGAAATTTGCTCCTGTTTGATGCCTGCTGCCACCACTCGACGGAGAAGTGGCAATGGGGGAAATATGTAAATTTGGTTGAACTCCCAAGGTACCGCTAAGGCATCTGCCTGGGGATCCCTGCACCGTGACCTGTATCTGGGTAGCTTGAAGTTGAGTCTGGACGCCATGAGATCTATCTTCGGCGTCCCCAATCTGTTGCAGATCTGAGCAAACACCTCAGGATGGAGAGCCCATTCCCCGGGATGAAACAACTGTCTGCTGAGGAAGCCCACTTCCCAGTTGTCCACACCCGGAATGTGGATCGCTGAGAGCGACCCATTCCTGAATCCAAGACACCTCCTGATAGCTAGGGAGCTTCTTGTACTCCCCTGATGGTTTATGTACGCCACCGAGGTAATGTTGTCTGACTGAAATCTGATGAAACAGGATGACCCCAAGAGGGGCCAAGCCCTCAGAGGAATATTGCTCGCAGTTCCAAGATATTTATCGGAAGGGTCGACTCCTCTCGTGTCCCCATCCTGATAGACTCGCATCCGTGGTCACAATCTCCCAGGATGGTCTCAAAAAGGATGTCCCCTGGGACAGCTGTCCTGGGTGGACCCACCAAGAGAGGGATTCCCTCGCTCAATTGTTCAGAGAGATCTGTTGGGAAAGATCTGAGTGATCACTGTTCCATTGTCTCAACATGCATAACTGCAGAGGTCTTAGATGGAACCTGGCAAAAGGAATGAAATCTATGCTAGAAACCATGAGTCTGATCACCTCCATACACCTGGCCACAGATGACCTTGAGGAGGTCTGAAAGGCAAGACAGCTGGACACGATCTTGGAACGTCTCTGATCTGTCAAGAATATTTTTTTATAGCTATGGATCGTGCCCAGGAACTCCACCCTGTTGCTGGGAACCAGAGAACTCTTTCCCTCGTTTATCTTCCAACCGTGGGATCGAAGGAGAAGAAAAAGAGCCCTCGAGTGGTCCTCCACGAGACTGTAGAACGGAGCCTTAACCAGGATAAGGAGCTATCGCAGCGCCCCCAGAACCTTCGTAAAGACTCATGGGGCAGTCGCCAGACCAAACGGCAGGGCCACAAACTGGAAGTGTTGGTCCAGAAAAGCGAATATTAGGAACCTGAAGTGGTCAAGTCTATTGTTGTCATAAAACATAAATTATGCTTACCTGATAATTTTTTTTCCATCATGTGGAGGAGAGTCCACGGCTTCATTCATTACTAATGGGAATTAAGAACCTGGCCACCAGGAGGAGGCAAAGACACCCCAGCCAAAGGCTTAAATACCTCCCCCACTCCCCTCATCTCCCAGTCATTTTGCCGAGGGAACAAGGAACAGTAGGAGAAATAACAGGGTATAAATGGTGCCAGAACATATTAAATTTAGGGCCACCCACCGGAGATACGGGCGGGAGCCATGGACTCTCCTCCCCACGATGGAAATAAAATTATCAGGTAAGCATAATTTATGTTTTCCACATAAAAAGGAGGAGAGTTCACGGCTTCATTTGTTATCCATTGGAAACATATACCCAAGCTCTAGAGGACACTGAATGAAACCGGGAGGGTAAAGGTGGACTCTTAAACTGAGGGCACCACAGCCTGTAGAACCTTTCTCCCAAAAACAGCATCCGCAGAAGCAAAGACATCAAATATGTAAAAAACTTGAAAGTATGTAAGGAGGACCAGGTAGCCACCTTACAAATCTGCTCCATAGAAGCCTCATTTTTGAAGGCCCAAGATGAAGCCACTGCTCTAGTGGAATAAGCCATAATTCTCGGAGGGGGCTTGTGTCCTGCCGTCTCATAGGCGAGGCGGAATCAAGGTCCTCAACTAAAAGGACAAAGAAGAGGCAGAAGCCCTCTGACCCCTGTACTTCCCTGAATAGACTACAAAAAGAGAGTTAGATTTTCTTAAATCCTTAGTCGCCTGAAGATAGAACTTCAAGGCATGAACCATATCTAGATTATGAATTAGCCTCTCCTGAGAAGAAGAGGGATTAGGGCACAAAGAACCTTATTTGAGTGAAACACTAGATAAGGGGGCTATATGTTGCAAGGCCAACAGTTCAGAAACTCTGCGTGCCGATGCAATAGCTAAAAGGAAAATAACCTTCCAAGACAGGATTTTTATGTCAAGAGAATGCATAGGCTGAAATGGAGCCCTCTGTAAAACCTTAAGAACCAAATTCAAGCTCCACATGGGAGCAGACTGCCTAAAGACAGGCCTGATTCTAGACAGGGCCTGAACAAAGGACTGAATGCAAGCATCCTATGCAACAACACCAATAGAGCCGAGATCTGTCCCTTCAAGGAACTAGCGGCAATACCCTTTTCAAAACCCTTTTGTAGAAAGGACAAAATCCTGGATACCTTCACTTTGTGCCAAGGATATCCATGTCTCTCACACCAGGACAGATAAACTCTCCACACCTTATGGTAGATGCGCCAAGTGACTGGCTTTCTTGCCTGAACAAGAGTATCAATCACAGTTTCAGAAAAACCTCTCTTGGTTAGGCGTTCAATTTCCACGCAGTCAGCCTCAGAGAATCTAGATTCTGATGTCGAAAAGGACCCTGTTCCAGCAGATCCCTGCGACAGGTAACCTCCACGGCGAAGAGGATGACATCTCCACCAGGTCCGCAAACCACGTCCTTTGGGGCCACGAAGGAGCAATCAGAATGGACGACGCTCTCTTCTGCTTTATGCATGCCACTATACGAGGTAGAAGTGTTAACGGAGGAAAAATGTACACTAGACTGAACTCCCAAGGTACCGCCAACACATCTATCAGCTCCGCTTGGGTGTCCCTCGACCCGTATCGGGGAAGTTTGCAATTTAATCGGGACGCCATGAGATCGATATCTGGAGTCCCCCATCTGAGACAAATCTCCGCAAACACTTTGGGGTGAAGAGACCATTCCCCCGGATGAAATGTTTGCCTGCTGAGAAAGTCCGCTTCCCAGTTGTCCACTCCAGGGATGTGGATCACTGAGAGCGAACAGCTGTCGGCCTCTGCCCACTCCAGAATTCGAGACACCTCCCTCATTGCCAGGGAACTCCTCGTACCCCCTGGTGGTTGATGTATGCCCCCGAGGTAATGCTGTCTGTCTGGAACCTGATGAAGTTGCACTCCCCCAGACGGGGCTACGTCTTCAGTCTCACCTTCAGTCTCGCTCGCAGCTCCAGGATATTTATCGGAAGAAGAGACTCCAGTCGAGACCATTTCCCCTGTGCAATGCTGGCAGCCCAAACAGCTCCCTATCCCGTCAGATGGTCACAATTTCCCAGGACGGACTCAAGAAGGATGTCCCCATGGACAACTGGACCAGACGGATCCACTAAGAAAGGGAAGTCTGCGTCCTCGCATCCATGGATATCAGCTGCAATAGATCAGAATGATCGCCAATTCCACTGCCTCAACATGCACAGTTGAAGAGGTCTGAGACCTTGCAAATGGAATGACGTCTATGCTGGAGACCATGAGCCCAATTACCTCCATACATTGAGCCACTGAGGGACTCCCCAAGGACTGAAGGACAAGACAGGTGGACGCAATCCTTCTGCGTCGCTGATCTGTGAGAAATATCTTCATGGACCCGGAGTCTAGTATCATGCCCAGAAACTCCACCCTAGTGCTGGGAACCAGGGAGCTCTTCCAGGAGGTGATCTTTCAACCGTGAGTTGACTTCTGCCAGATGAAAGGACGGCGCCTGAACCAGAATGTAGTCCAATACCCTTGGATCTGGCCACTGCAAGCAGGGCCCCCAGAACCTTCGTGAAGACTCTCGGGGACGTCGCAGGATTGAAGGGAAGGGCCAAAAATTGAAAATGTTGGTCCAGAAAAGCAAATGAGAAACTTGAAGTGGTCCTTGTGAATTGGAACATGCAGGTAAGCATCCTTCGATCTATTGTGGTCATGAACTGCTCCTCGTGAACTAGAGGCAAAATGGACCTGATCGTTTCCATTTTGAATGATGGAACAGACAGGAACTTGTTTAAACACTTTAAATCTAGAATCGGGCGGAACGTGCCCTCTTTCTTTGGAACCACAAACAGATTTGAATAGTACCCTAGACCCCTTTCTGCATGGGCTACTGGTATAATAACGCCTAGAGGTGAATTTCCGGCCTTGAAGACAGGTTTGAGACAAGGAATCTGTCCCTGGGCGGATGGGACCTGAATCCTATCCTGTAACCCTGGGCGACAACTTCCCAAGGGTCCTAAACATCCTGCAACCAGGCGTCGGAGAAGAGAAACAATCTGCCTCCTACTTGGTCCGTAGACCTGTCGAGGGCCGCCCCTTAATGCCGACTTTGTTTCGGCAGGCATCTTGTTCTGCTTAGAATTGTTCCAAGCCTGAGCAGGCTTCCAGACTCCCTTAGGTTGGTCCGCCTTCACGGAGGGCTGTTGGCGCTGGGCCTTGTCCACTCGAAAAGGATGAAAATTAGAACCCTTAGGTTTAGCCTTTTCATCCTGGGGCAGGAAGGCACCCTTGCCTCCCGTAACCGTGGATATAATCGAGTCCAGGCCTGGACCGAACAGAATCTTACCTTGAAAAGGCAGGGACAGTAACCTCAGTTTAGAAGTCATGTCAGCCTACCAAGATTTAAAAAAATGGAAAAGCCGACACCTAAGCATTCAGGCGAATAATCTGCACATATGGCAGTCGCAAATGAAGGAATTGGCAACCTTCAGCGCCAATTGGCAACCTTCAGCGCCAAAAGAGGGCTCCCCCTCAATCATCTTGCACAGAGAATCACACCAATATGATAGCTCCGGCAACCGCAGCGACGGCTGCTGCCGGTTGAAAAACAAACCCCGTGTGCTGAAACATCTTCCTTAAAAAATGCAAACACAAGAGAGGCGCACAAATGTGTGTATCTGTAGCAAACAACGATGTTGAAAAGCAACCAATCTTATACACAGACTACTCACAATTTCCAAGAGCACACTTATGTGCTAGTAGTTGCGGGCTGGCTATCAGAGCTACCCAGCTTGCTCCCTCCGGTAATCACTCGCTCCCAATCTGAAAAATAAAAAGCGCCCAAATGTGTGTATCCGTGATGACCAGATATCCCCAGCTCCAAACTTTTTACACAGGGTACTCACAATTTGTAGGAGCACACTTATGTGCTTGTAGACACAGGCTGGCTATCCGAGCTAACCAGCTAGCTCCCTCCGGTCTCCAAGGCTCCTCCGAGCTAACCAGCTAGCTCCCTCCGGTCTCCAAGGCTCCTCCAATGCAGGTGTATGGTAATGCCAGTAGCAGCGGCACAGGAAGTGCTACTGGCATTACCATAGACCTGCATTGGAGGAGCCTTGGAGACCGGAGGGAGCTAGCTGGTTAGCTCGGATAGCCAGCCTGTGTCTACAAGCACATAAGTGTGCTCCTACAAATTGTGAGTACCCTGTGTAAAAAGTTTGGAGCTGGGGATATCTGGTCATCACGGATACACACATTTGGGCGCTTTTTATTTTTCAGATTGGGAGCGAGTGATTACCGGAGGGAGCAAGCTGGGTAGCTCTGATAGCCAGCCTGCAATTACTAGCACATAAGTGTGCTCTTGGAAATTGTGAGTAGTCTGTGTATAAGATTGGTTGCTTTTCAACATCGTTGTTTGCTACAGATACACACATTTGTGCGCCTCTCTTGTGTTTGCATTTTTCTCAGATCTACTACCAAACAGTGGAGGAAGGGAGAGAGCAGCCTGAATATTTATTGCATAAGCCAGATCGTTGGATATTCATTCCACAATTGGGACTTACATACAAAGACTCTAGTTACCTACCACATACCATTTGGATCAGCATCTATTTGGGGGTGATTGTATGTTTGTATTCAATTTTTGTATGTTCCATTTGTTATATGTGATTATTACAGCTATTAACATATTGATTTAGGCACACAACGCCCTCTCGTGTACAGCTTAGGTCACACATCTTTTTGGAACATCTTCCTTAAAATGTTTTCAATTTTTTTATCAAAGGGCTCCTTGAACGACGAGCTATCCTCAAGAGGGATAGTTGTACGATTAGCGAGCGTGGAGATAGCTCCATCTACCTTGGGAATGGTTTCCCACAGCTCAAGCTGGGCCTCTGGAATAGGGAAAAGCTTCTTAAAGTTAGAAGAAGGGGAAAAGGAAGAACCTAATCGCTCCCATTCATTCTTTATAATATTAGCCATCTTTACAGGAACCGGGAAGGTCTGGGGCACCACCTCATACACCCTATCCAGCTTAGGAATGGAAGGTTCTTCCGGAAGCTTCGGCTCCGGAACTTCCAGAGTAGCAAGCACTTGCTTCAGCAAAAAGCGCAAATTCTCCATTTTAAACCTATAGCCAGGCTCCTCCGTCGCCGGAGGTTTAGATGACATGGACTTCGAACCAGAAGGGACCCCCTCTGAGGCATCGGAGTGGGCCTCATTGTCGGACCGCAGGAGCATCCGACCTAGATGAATCCTGGGTCGGGCTGCTCTGAAAGGCACTACGCTTGTGCTTAGCAGCACACGGTAAGGCATGGATCACCTTAGAGACTGCCGATTGAAGTTGGTTCTGCAAAATATGGCGGCCAGCAAATCTCCCCTGAAGGGGTAATAGTCGGACCCTGGGGTACTGCATGTGGAATGGGGGACGCATTTAAGGAACGCACCTCACGTGACGGAGAACCCTCATAGGTGGACGGCTCAGTAGTACTAGACATACATTTAAGTTTAGATGTCGTAGCTTTTACAAGGCATGTGAAACATAGTCTACAGGAACCTTACAATAAACACAGGTAAAATACTTAGATAAAGAGGGAGTACCCTCCAATGCATCAGAATCTTCATAGTTTTTAATCTTAATTTAGCAAAATTAGAATAGGCACCTCATAACCGCCAATGGCCGGGGCACACACCACCTCCTATTACCCGGACTAGAGAAACCGCTTTGTCTCCTCCATCGCAGATCAGACCCGAAGTGCCCTAACAGGACCGCCCCTGCCTAAAGGAGAAAACGCGCGAAAAAACAAAGCGCGCCATACTCCCGGAAAAGAACCTGTCAGTTCCACCACATTGCCAGAGCCTCATCCCGCACATTACGCAGAAATGACACAATAAACAATATCATGTAGGGAACCCCCCCATTTCAATAATCCCCATACTAGGAATATTAACCCTTGATTCTATAAAGATAAAAGGCGCCACACTGTGATCCTGTCCTCTGTGTTATCAATATAGTAAAAACTGAAACGATCTTACCAGAATCCATGCCGTGAAACAGGAACACTGCCTTTCAAGTGTGACATGGACTTGAGAGAAGAAAGCAGTCTGCAAAACTCGTCAAAGCTGATTGCTGTAGGAGCTGTTAATATGAGTCGGGCTGGTGTTGCAGAGCTCTCCCTGCATCTCCGGACTCTAACTTTCACCCAGGCCCTCAACTGAAAGGCTTGTTAGGACTACTTAAACTCCCGTTCCATAGAGAACTGTAGTACTCTCCATAAGAGACCTCCGAAACTTTGGCACCTCTCTGCCATCCTCCTGTGACGAAAGGCAAAGAATGACTGGGGGATGAGGGGAGTGGGTGAGTTATTTAAGCCTTTGGCTTAAATTTTGAACGATGGAACTGACAGAAACTTGTTTAGGCACTTTAGGTCCAGAATCGGGTGGAACATGCCCTCTGTCGTTGGGACCACGAAAAGGTTTGAATAGTACCCTATTATATTCTACTAGAGGTACTGGCACTACTATTTCGAGAGAGGAGAGATCCCTCATGCACCCTAGGAAGGCGTCTCTCTTCTCTGGTCTTGAGGATAGGTTTGACAGGAGGAATCTGCCCTTGGGCGGATGAGTCTTGAACCCTATCTTGTATCCCTGGGTGATAACCTCCAGAATCCAAACCTCTGCGAACAGAGATAGTCTGCCCCCTACACAATCCAGAGACAATAATTTTGTCTCAGCGGGCTTCTAGCTCTGCTGGGATTTGTTCCAGGATTGAGCTGGCTTCCAAGATCCCTTGGACTGCTCAGTTTTTGCAGCAGGCTGCTGGCGTTGAGACTTGTCCGAATGAAAGGGACAAAAAGTAGAGCTCTTAGGCCTAAGGCCTAGTCTTCTTATCCTGTGGAAGGAAAGCACCATTGACTCCCTTGACCGTGGATATGATAGAGTCCAGCCCTGGACCAAAAATAACTTTACCCTAAAAAGGAAGGGATAGTAATCTCGACTTTGGAGTCTTGTCTGCAGACCATGACTTTAACCACAGAGGGCTAGAACCGAGAAACCTGATGATTTGGCATTCAGTCAAATAACCTGCATATTAGCATCACAGATAAACGAATTAGCAACCCTTAAGGCCTTAATCTTTTCCTGTATTTCGAGGAGGGGAGTCTCCACCTCGACCATAGCTGACGTGCATCACACCAGTAGGTAGCCGCTCCCGCCACCGAATCGATCGCCGCTGCTGGTTGAAAAACAAACCCTGTGAGTTGAAACATCTTCCTCAACATGGATTCTTATTTCTTATCCATTAGCTCTTTGAACGACGAGCTATACTCAAGGAGAATAGTCATCCACTTCATGAGCGTGGAGATAGCCCTATCCAGCTTAGGCCCCCCATAGCTCAAGCTGAGAGTCCGGGACGGGGAACAGTCTTTTAAAAGAGGTAGAGGGAGAAAAGGATGAGCCCAGTTTTTCCCACTCATTCTTAATAATAGTAGCCATCTTCACGGGAACTGGTAAGGTCTGAGGTACCACCCTGTCCTCGTAAACCCTATCTAGCTTAGGAATCGAAGGTTGTTTTTCCGGAAGTTTTGGCTCCGGAACCTCCAACGTAGCAAGCACTTCTTCTTTTAGTAAAAAGCGCAAATGCTCCATCTTAAATTTAAAATCTGGCTCCTCAGCTGCCGAAAGTCTAGAAGACGCCAATTCTGTCCCAGAGAGAGCGCCCTCCAAAGAGTCGGAGGCATCCTCATCAGCGGATAATCAGAGACATCCAGTGGAGTAGATGACCCCTGGGACGGGAGGCTATGTCTTTCCCTTCGCTTGCACTTTGCAGGGCGTGGCAAGGCATGGAAGGCCTCAGAAACCACCGTTTGTAGCTGGGCAGCGAAATCTGGCAGCCAAGAGGCCCCTCTCATGGGAGGATCAGTTGGGCCCTGGGGAGCTGCATGTGTGATCGGAGATGAATGTAGGGAACGCACCTCGTGGGAAGGAAAACCCTCAGAGGTGGACTGCTCAGTAGTGTTAAATATCTTATTCTATTTAGATATTGCAATCTTATTAAAGCATGTGGAACACAGTTGAGCAGGCGGATCAACCTGCACATCCTCGCAATAAACACAGGTATTAGATTTAATTAAAGAGGGGGTATCCTCTAACATATCAAAGTCATCCATAGCTTGCGCCTTTAATTATTATTATTATTATTGGTTATTTGTAGTACAAATAACCGATAATAATAATAATAATAATAAAAGAGGGGGTACATATCAAAGTCATCCATAGCTTGCGCCTTTAATACGGACTAAATAGAATAAATGGCACCTTTATACACCAATGGCCGGGGTACTCACCACCACCTATGACCCAGACCACAGAGAAACCGTTACGTCTCCCGCAATTGCCGATCAGGAAATAGGTAGTGGAAGAGGCCACACCCGGTCACATGGAGTGCCATGCAGGACCGCACAAGCACTGTAGAGAAAATGTGCCAAAAAAGTCAGTGCTGATCTACACCTGACTGTTCACACATTGCTAGAGCCTCATCTCACACATGATGTAGCAACAAACACAATAAAGATATGCATAAACCCACCCCTGTTCTACAATCCCCATTCCAGGGATATTAACCCTTGATTAGGGATATACAGATAAAAGGAGACACACTGTGACCCTGTCTTCTTGCGTTAGTGTGACAGGTTATAGTAGCATCACTGATATGGACTTGAGTGCATAAAGCAGGCAGTGAAACTTGTCGATGCTGATTGCTAAAGGAGCTGTTAATCTGAGTCGGGATGGTTTCGCAGAAAGACTCTCCCTGCATCTCTGGACTCTAACTTTCACCCATTCTCTCACTGAGAGGCTGACAGGACTAGTTAAAACTCCAGTCCCATTTCGAAGAGTACTACCCTCCATAAGAGATTACTCTGAATCTTCCGACACTTCTCTGCCAACCTGCTGTGACGAAAGGCAAAGAATGACTGTGGGATGAGGGGAATGGGGGAGGTATTTAAGCATTTGGCCAGGTTCTTAATTCCCACAAGTAATGAATGAAGCAGTGGACTCTCCTCTTATTAAGATGGAAAAAATATGATTAATAAAAACATAATTTATGCTTACCAGATAAATGTATTTCTCTTGTAGTGTATCCAGTCCACGGATCATCCATTACTTATGGGATATTCTCCTTCCCAACAGGAAGTTGCAAGAGGATCACCCACAGCAGAGCTGCTATATAGCTCCTCCCCTAACTGCCATATCCAGTCATTCGACCGAAACAAACAAAGAAAGGAGAAACCATAGGGTGCAGTGGTGACTGTAGTTTAATTAAATTTTAGACCTGCCTTAAAAGGACAGGGCGGGCCGTGGACTGGATACACTACAAGAGAAATAAATTTATCAGGTAAGCATAAATTATGTTTTCTCTTGTTAAGTGTATCCAGTCCACGGATCATCCATTACTTATGGGATACCAATACCAAAGCTTAAGTACACGGATGATGGGAGGGACAAGGCAGGGATTAAACTGAAGGAACCACTGCCTGAAAAACCTTTCTCCCAAAAACAGCCTCCGAAGAAGCAAAAGTATCAAATTTGTAAAATTTTGAAAAAGTGTGAAGCGAAGACCAAGTCGCGGCCTTGCAAATCTGTTCAACAGAGACCTCATTTTTAAAGGCCCAGGTGGAAGCCACAGCTCTAGTAGAATGAGCTGTAATTCTTTCAGGGGGCTGCTGTCCAGCAGTCTCATAGGCTAGGCGTATAATACTCCGAAGCCAAAAGGAAAGAGAGGTTGCCAAAGCTTTTTGACCTCTCCTCTGTCCAGAATAAACGACAAACAGGGAAGATGTTTGACGAAAATCTTTAGTAGCTTGTAAGTAAAACTTCAAGGCACGGACTACGTCCAGATTATGTAAAAGACGTTCCTTCTTTGAAGAAGGATTAGGACACAATGATGGAACAACAATCTCTTGATTGATATTCTTGTTAGAAACCACCTTAGGTAAAAACCCAGGTTTGGTAGGCAGAACTACCTTATCTGCATGAAAAATCAGATAAGGAGAATCACATTGTAAGGCAGATAGGTTAGAGACTCTCCGAGCCGAGGAAATAGCCATCAAAAACAGAACTTTCCAAGATAAAAGCTTAATATCAATGGAATGAAGGGGTTCAAACGGAACTCCTTGAAGAACTTTAAGAACCAAGTTTAAGCTCCATGGGGGAGCAACAGGTTTAAACACAGGCTTAATTCTAACCAAAGCCTGACAAAATGCCTGGACGTCTGGAACTTCTGCCAGACGCTTGTGCAAAAGAATAGACAGAGCAGAAATCTGTCCCTTTAAGGAACTAGCTGATATTCCTTTGTCCAAACCCTCTTGGAGAAAGGACAATATCCTAGGAATCCTAACCTTACTCCATGAGTAATTCTTGGATTCACACCAGTAAAGATATGTACGCCATATCTTGTGATAGATTTTCCTGGTAACAGGCTTTCGTGCCTGTATTAAGGTATCAATGACTGACTCGGAGAAGCCACGCTTTGATAGAATCAAGCGTTCAATCTCCATGCAGTCAGTCTCAGAGAAATTAGATTTGGATGATTGAAAGGACCTTGTATTAGAAGGTCCTGTCTTAGAGGCAGAGTCCATGGTGGAAAGGATGACATGTCCACTAGGTCTGCATACCAGGTCCTGCATGGCCACACAGGCGTTATTAGAATCACCGATGCTCTCTCCTGTTTGATTTTGGCAATCAGTCGAGGGAGCAGAGGAAACGGTGGAAACACATAAGCCAGGTTGAAGAACCAAGGCGCTACTAGAGCATCTATCAGCGTCGCTTCTGGGTCCCTGGACCTGGATCCGTAACAACGAAGCTTGGCGTTCTGGCGAGACGCCATGAGATCCAACTCTGGTTTGCCCCAACGATGAATCAATTGAGCAAACACCTCCGGATGGAGTTCCCACTCCCCCGGGTGAAAAGTCTGACGACTTAGAAAATCCGCCTCCCAGTTCTCCACGCCTGGGATATGGATTGCAGACAGGTGGCAAGAGTGAGTCTCTGCCCAGCGAATTATTTTTGAGACTTCTAACATCGCTAGGGAACTCCTGGTTCCCCCTTGATGGTTGATGTAAGCCACAGTCGTGATATTGTCCGACTGAAATCTGATGAACCTCAGTGTTGCTAACTGAGGCCAAGCCAGAAGAGCATTGAATATTGCTCTTAACTCCTCCTGAGTCCACGATCCCTGTGCCTTCAGGGAGTTCCAGACTGCACCCCAACCTAGAAGGCTGGCATCTGTTGTTACAATTGTCCAATCTGGCCTGCGAAAGGTCATACCCTCGGACAGGTGGACCCGAGACAACCACCAGAGAAGAGAATCTCTGGTCTCTTGATCCAGATTTAGCAGAGGGGACAAATCTGTGTAATCCCCATTCCACTGACTTAGCATGCATAATTGCAGCAGTCTGAGATGTAGGCGCGCAAATGGCACTATGTCCATTGCCGCTACCATTAAGCCGATCACCTCCGTACACTGAGCCACCGAAGGACGCGGAATGGAATGAAGAATACGGCAAGCATTTAGAAGCTTTGATAACCTGGACTCCGTCAGGTAAATTTTCATCTCTACAGAATCTATAAGAGTCCCTAAGAAGGAGACTCTTGTGAGTGGGCATAGAGAACTCTTTTCCTCGTTCACTTTCCACCCGTGCGATCTCAGAAATGCCAGAACTATCTCTGTATGAGACTTGGCAATTTGAAAGCTTGACGCCTGTATCACTGTGTCATGTACTGACCCTCTTGGATCATGGGTAGGATGGTCCGAATAGTTTCCATTTTGAAAGATGGAACTCTGAAGAATTTGTTTAAGATCTTTAGATCCAAAATTGGTCTGAAGGTTCCCTCTTTTTTGGGAACCACAAACAGATTTGAATAAAAACCCTGTCCTTGTTCCGTCCGCGGAACTGGATGGATCACTTCCATTACTAGGAGGTCTTGCACACAGCGTAGGAATGCCTCTTTCTTTATCTGATATGCAGATAACCTTGAAAGATGAAATCTCCCTTGTGGAGGGGAAGCTTTGAAGTCCAGAAGATATCCCTGAGATATGATCCAACGCCCAGGGATCCTGAACATCTCTTGCCCATGCCTGGGCGAAGAGAAAAAGTCTGCCCCCTACTAGATCCGTCGCCGGATAGGGGGCCGTTCCTTCATGCTGTCTTAGAGGCAGCAACAGGCTTTCTGGCCTGCTTGCCTTTGTTCCAGGACTGGTTAGGTTTCCAGGCCTGCTTAGATTGAGAAAAAGTTGTCTTGAAGCGGAGGAAGTTGATGCTGCACCTGCCTTGGAATTTCAAAAGGCACGAAAATTAGACTGTTTGGCCTTTGATTTGGCCCTGTCCTGAGGAAGGGTATGACCCTTACCTCCAGTAATGTCAGCAATAATTTCTTTCAAACCAGGCTGAATAAGGTCTGCCCCTTGAAAGGAATGTTAATTTAGACTTTGAAGTCACATCAGCTGACCAGGATTTGAGCCATAGCGCCCTACGCGCCTGGATGGCGAATCCGGAATTCTTAGCCGTTAGTTTAGTCAAATGAACAATGGCATCAGAAACAAATGAGTTAGCTAGCTTAAGAGTTCTAAGCTTGTCAACAATTTCAGTCAATGGAGCTGTATGGATGGCCTCTTCCAGGGCCTCAAACCAGAATGTCGCCGCAGCAGTGACAGGCGCAATGCATGCAAGGGGCTGTAAAATAAAACCTTGTTGAATAAACATTTTCTTAAGGTAACCCTCTAATTTTTTATCCATTGGATCTGAAAAAGCACAACTGTCCTCAACCGGGATAGTGGTACGCTTTGCTAAAGTAGAAACTGCTCCCTCCACCTTAGGGACAGTCTGCCATAAGTCCCGTGTAGTGGCATCTATTGGAAACATTTTTCTAAATATAGGAGGTGGGGAAAAGGGCACACCGGGCCTATCCCACTCCTTATTAATAATTTCTGTAAGCCTTTTAGGCATTGGAAAAACATCAGTACTCACCGGCACTGCATAGTATTTATCCAGCCTACACAATTTCTCTGGCACTGCAATTGTGTCACAGTCATTCAGAGCAGCTAATACCTCCCCAAGCAATACACGGAGGTTCTCAAGCTTAAATTTAAAATTAGAAATCTCTGAATCAGGTCTCCCCGAATCACAGACTGAAGCTCTCAGTCCTCAGGTTCTGCATATTGTGACGCAGTATCAGACATGGCTCTTACAGCATCTACGCGCTCTGTATCTCGTCTAACCCCAGAGCTATCGCGCTTGCCTCTCAATTCAGGCAATCTGGATAATACCTCTGACAGGGTATTATTCATGATTGCAGCCATGTCCTGCAAAGTAATCGCTATGGGCGTCCCTGATGAACTTGGCGCCATATTAGCGTGCGTCCCTTGAGCGGGAGGCGAAGGGTCCGACACGTGGGGAGAGTTAGTCGGCATAACTTCCCCCTCGACAGACCCCTCTGGTGACAATTCTTTTATAGATAAAGACTGATCTTTACTGTTTAAGGTGAAATCAATACATTTAGTACACATTCTCCTATGGGGCTCCACCATGGCTTTTAAACATAATGAACAAGTATCCTCTGTTTCAGACATGTTTGTACAGACTAGCAATGAGACTAGCAAGCTTGGAAAACACTTTAAAGCAAGTTAACAAGCAATATAAAAAACGTTACTGTGCCTTTAAGAGAAACAAATTTTGACAAAATTTGAAATAACAGTGAAAAAAGGCAGTTACACTAACAAAATTTTTACAGTGTATGTAACAAGTCAGCAGAGCATTGCACCCACTTGCAAATGGATGATTAACCCCTTAATAACAAAAACGTTTTTTAAACACAGTCACAACAACTGCCACAGTCTACTGTGATTGTTACCCTCCTCAAACACGACTTTGAAGCCATTTGAGCCCTTCAGAGATGTCCTGTATCATGCAGAGGGAAGCTGAATGTCTCTGTCAGTATTTTTATCTGCACAGAAAAGCACTAAAATAGGCCCTTCCCACTCATATTGCAACAGTGGAAAGCTTCAGGAAACTGTCTCTAGGCAGAAATCAAACCAGCCATGTGGAAAAAAACTAGGCCCCAATAAGTTTTGTCACCAAACATATATAAAAACGATTAACAGGCCAGCAAACGTTATATATTACATTTTATAAGAGTATGCATCTCTATTAATAAGCCTGATACCAGTAGCTATCACTGCATTTAAGGCTTTACTTACATTAATCCGGTATAAGCAGCATTTTCTAGCAAATTCCAGCCCTAGAAAAATATTAACTGCACATACCTTATTGCAAGAAAACCTGCACGCCATTCCCTCTCTGAAGTTATCTCACTCCTCAGAATATGTGAGAACAGCCATGGATCTTAGTTACTTCTGCTAAGATCATAGAAAACGCAGGCAGATTCTTCTTCTAAATACTGCCTGAGATAAACAGTACACTCTGGCACCATTTAAAAATAACAAACTTTTGATTGAAGAATAAACTAAGTATAAAACACCACAGTCCTCTTACGACCTCCATCTTGGTTGAGGCTTGCAAGAGAATGACTGGATATGGCAGTTAGGGGAGGAGCTATATAGCAGCTCTGCTGTGGGTGATCCTCTTGCAACTTCCTGTTGGGAAGGAGAATATCCCATAAGTAATGGATGATCCGTGGACTGGATACACTTAACAAGAGAAATGAGTAGGGAAAAAAGATGTGCTAAAAAAGAAAATACTAACCCAAAAATAAAGGGTGAGGTCTCATGGACTCTCACCATAATTAAAGAAATTAATTTATCAGGTAAGCATAAATTGTGTTTTCTTTCATACAGGTGGTGAGAGTCCACAATCCATTACTACTGGGCACTAATACTCAAGCTGTGGAGTCCATGAGTAACAACATAAAGAGAAGGATTAAAAAAAAAACATCCCCACAAAAACCCAACAAGTGCAAAACATTTCTTTTAAATGCACTAAAAAAATAAATCAATTAGGCAAGAAAAAAAATAAAACTGTAACAACTGCCTGAAGGACCTTCCTACTAAAGGCTGCCTCAGAAGAAGCAAAAACGTCAAAATGATAGAATTTTTTTAACCCCTTAGTGACCAGACCACTTTTCAATTTGTTGACCATCTGGGACCAAGGCTATTTTTGCATTTCTGCGATGTTTGTGTTTAACTGTAATTTTCCTCTTACTCATTTACTGTACCCACACATATTATATACTGTTTTTCTCGCCATTAAATGGACTTTCTAAAGATATGATTATTTTCATCATATCTTATAATTTACTATAAAAAAAATATAAAATATGAGGAAAAAATGAAAAAAAATGCACTTTTTCTAACTTTGAGCCCCAAAATCTCTTACACATCTACAACCACCATAAAATACCAATGCTAAACAGTTTCTAAATTTTGTCCTGAGTTTATAAATACCCAATGTTTACATGTTCTTTGCTTTTTTTGCAAGTTATAGGGCAATAAGTACAAGTAGAGCTTTGCTATTTCAAAACCATGTTTTTTCAAAATTGGCGATAGTTACATTGTAACACCAATATCTGTCATGAATCCCTGAATAACCCTTCAAATGTATATATTTTTTAAAAGAAGACAACCTAAGGTATTAAACTTGGGGTATTTTGACTTTTTTCATGCAACCATTTTACCACCAATCTATGCCAAAGTTTGGGGGGGGAAAAAAAATAATTTGATTTTTTGACAAAATAGCAATTTAAGAATACATTTACTGATAATATTAAGGGTTACTGCCAAATAACACCCTCATATGTCTTCAGCAGCATCTCCTGGGTACAGTGATACCACCCATGTATAGGTGTGTCGGGTTCTCGGGGGGCTAAAAGCTCTTATTTTTAGGGAGCGCATTCCAGTTTTTCAACTTGGAATTTTCACATTGGTCATCATGCACCCATGTCCTATTTGGGACATTTCTGAAGCTGGTCAATGGAATTTACCCCCATCAAACCATATATTTTTGAAAAGTAGACACCCTAGGGTATTTCAAATGCTTGTATTTTAACACTTTCCATGCACTAATTCAACCACCAGTCTTTGTCAAACTTTTGGGTAGTCATTATTTTGTGTTATTTTTCACACACATTGTACTTTAGGCATGGATTCTCAGTTCCTGTTATGTGTTACTACCAAAAAAAACCCTCAATATGTGTTCAACAACATCTCCTGAGTACAGTGATACCACCCATGTATAGGTGTGTCGGGTTCTCTGGGGGCTAAAAGGCCTTAATTTTAGGAAGCGCATTCCAGTTTTTCAACTTGGAATTTTCACATCGGTCATCATGCACCCATGTCCTATTTGGGACATTTCTGAAGCTGGTCAATGGAATTTACCCCCATCAAACCATATATTTTTGAAAAGTAGACACCCTAGGGTATTTCAAATGCTTGTATTTTAACACTTTCCATGCACTAATTCAACCACCAGTCTTTGTCAAACTTTTGGGTAGTCATTATTTTGTGTTATTTTTCACACACATTGTACTTTAGGCATGGATTTCTCAGTTCCTGTTATGTGTTACTACCAAAAAAACCCTCAATATGTGTTCAACAACATCTCCTGAGTACAGTGATACCACCCATGTATAGGTGTGTCGGGTTCTCTGGGGGCTAAAAGGCCTTAATTTTAGGAAGCGAATTCCAGTTTTTCAACTTGGAATTTTCACATCGGTCATCATGCACCCATGTCCTATTTGGGACATTTCTGAAGCTGGTCAATGGAATTTACCCCCATCAAACCATATATTTTTGAAAAGTAGACACCCTAGGGTATTTCAAATGCTTGTATTTTAACACTTTCCATGCACTAATTCAACCACCAGTCTTTGTCAAACTTTTGGGTAGTCATTATTTTGTGTTATTTTTCACACACATTGTACTTTAGGCATGGATTCTCAGTTCCTGTTATGTGTTACTACCAAAAAAACCCTCAATATGTGTTCAACAACATCTCCTGAGTACAGTGATACCACCCATGTATAGGTGTGTCGGGTTCTCTGGGGGCTAAAAGGCCTTAATTTTAGGAAGCGCATTCCAGTTTTTCAACTTGGAATTTTCACATCGGTCATCATGCACCCATGTCCTATTTGGGACATTTCTGAAGCTGGTCAATGGAATTTACCCCCATCAAACCATATATTTTTGAAAAGTAGACACCCTAGGGTATTTCAAATGCTTGTATTTTAACACTTTCCATGCACTAATTCAACCACCAGTCTTTGTCAAACTTTTGGGTAGTCATTATTTTGTGTTATTTTTCACACACATTGTACTTTAGGCATGGATTCTCAGTTCCTGTTATGTGTTACTGCCAAAAAACACCTCAATATGTGTTCAACAACATCTCCTGAGTACAGTGATACCACCCATGTATAGGTGTGTTGGGTTCTCTGGGGGCTAGAAGGCCTTATTTTTAGGAAGCGCATTCCAGTTTTTCAACTTGGAATTTTCACATCGGTCATCATGCACCCATGTCCTATTTGGGACATTTCTGAAGCCGGTCAATGAAATTTACCCCCATAAAACCATATATTTTTGAGAAGTAGACCCCCTAGGGTATTTGAAATGCTGGTATTTTCACACTTTCCATGAACTTATTTAACCACCAGTCTTTGTCAAACTTTTGGGTAGTCATTTTTTTGTGTTATTTTTCACACACATTGTACTTTAGGCATGGATTCTCAGTTCCTGTTATGTGTTACTGCCAAAAAACACCTCAATATGTGTTCAACAACATCTCCTGAGTACAGTGATACCACCCATGTATAGGTGTGTTGGGTTCTCTGGGGGCTAGAAGGCCTTATTTTTAGGAAGCGCATTCCAGTTTTTCAACTTGGAATTTTCACATCGGTCATCATGCACCCATGTCCTATTTGGGACATTTCTGAAGCCGGTCAATGAAATTTACCCCCATAAAACCATATATTTTTGAGAAGTAGACCCCCTAGGGTATTTGAAATGCTGGTATTTTCACACTTTCCATGAACTTATTTAACCACCAGTCTTTGTCAAACTTTTGGGTAGTCATTTTTTTGTGTTATTTTTCACACACATTGTACTTTAGGCACGGATTCTCAGTTCCTGTTATGTGTTACTGCCAAAAAACACCTCAATATGTGTTCAACAACATCTCCTGAGTACAGTGATACCACCCATGTATAGGTGTGTTGGGTTCTCTGGGGGCTATAAGGCCTTATTTTTAGGAAGCGCATTCCATTTTTTACACTTCCCATTTTCCCATCCCATGCACCCATGTTCTATTTAAGACATTTCTGAAGCCGGCCAATGTAATTTACCCCCATAAAACCATATATTTTTGAAAAGTAGACATCCTAGGGTATTTCAAATGCAGGTGTTTTAACACTTTCCATACACTAATTCAACCACTAGTCTTTGTCAAACTATTGGGCATTCATTTCTTTGTGTTATTTTTCACATACATTGTACTTTAGACATGGATTCACAGCTCCTGTTATGTGTTACTACCAAAGAAGACACCAATATGTGGTCACCAACATCTCCTGAGTTCAGTGATACCACCTATGCATAGGTTTGGTGGCTTGTTTGGGCGGTGCAATGCCAAATGTCTGACATGTGTTTGTGATTTTTTTTCACATTTAACATATTTTCTTTGCCTATCGTCTTTTTTGGGGGTCTTTTAACATACCCCAATTTATTTGTTTTCCATAAATGTGATTATATTTAAAAAGTTGACCCCCCAAGGTATTATACATGGAGTGGTTTGATGACTTTGATGCAACCGTTTTAGCCCAAAAAATTGGAGAAAGTATATGGTGGTAATTTTTCAATTTTCATTGTTACAGACACATTGCTTTTTTACTATGATTTAGGAGAGACTGTTGTAAGTTATTGCAAAAGAATACTTCAGGTTGTTTTCTGCAAGGCACCCTGAGTACACCTATGCCCCCCATGCATAGGTTTGCCAGGATTTTGGGAAGGTTATGTTACATGATTTTAGTTATTAAAAATGAGAGTATTTCTTCTGATAGGCCTATCTTTAGTTTGGGGCCTATCACATACCCCACTTTTATTTATTGCATTCAAAGTGTATATTTTTTAAATGTTGACACCCCAAGGTATTGTATATGGTGTGCTTTGATGCCTTTGAAGCAACCGTTTTAGCCCAAAAAATTGGAGAAAGTATATGGTGGTAATTTTTAAATTTTCATTTTTACAGACACATTGCTTTTTGACTATGATTTAGGAGAGATTGTTGTAAGTTATTGCAAAAGAATACTTCAGGTTGTTTTCTGCAAGGCACCCTGAGTACACCTATGCCCCCCATGCATAGGTTTGCCAGGATTTTGGGAAGGTTATGTTACAATTTTATGACTTGTGATTTTAGTTATTAAAAATGAGAGTATTTCTTCTGATAGGCCTATCTTTAGTTTGGGGCCTATCGCATACCCCACTTTTATTTATTGCATTCAAAGTGTATATTTTTTAAATGTTGACACCCCAAGGTATTGTATATGGTGTGCTTTGATGCCTTTGAAGCAACCGTTTTAGCCCAAAAAATTGGAGAAAGTATATGGTGGTAATTTTTCAATTTTCATTTTTACAGACACATTGCTTTTTGACTATGATTTAGGAGAGATTGTTGTAAGTTATTGCAAAAGAATACTTCAGGTTGTTTTCTGCAAGGCACCCTGAGTACACCTATGCCCCCCATGCATAGGTTTGCCAGGATTTTGGGAAGGTTATGTTACAATTTTATGACTTGTGATTTTAGTTATTAAAAATGAGAGTATTTCTTCTGATAGGCCTATCTTTAGTTTGGGGCCTATCGCATACCCCACTTTTATTTATTGCATTCAAAGTGTATATTTTTTAAATGTTGACACCCCAAGGTATTGTATATGGTGTGCTTTGATGCCTTTGAAGCAACTGTTTTAGCCCAAAAAATTGGAGAAAGTGTATGGTGGTAATTTTTCAATTTTCATTTTTACAGACACATTGCTTTTTGACTATAATTTAGGAGAGACTGTTGTAAGTTATTACAAAAACATACTTCAGGTTGTTTTCTGCAAGGCACCCTGAGAACACCTATGTCCCCCATGCATAGGTTTGACAGGGGTTTTGGTTAAAAAAAAACAGGCCCAATTTTAGAAAAAAATAGAGTAGTGAAATGTAAAAATCTGGCACAGTAAAAGTAAAAAAAACAAAAAAACATCTAACTGTAAACATAACCAAAAAATATATATATATATATATATGTAACAGCAAATGTATTTATTTTTTTAAAAATTGACCATTGTATGGTACCGCTTGAAGCAGTCCCCAATGCAGAGTGCAGGCTGTCCAGGGCAATCAGGACAGTAATATATGGTGTCCCTTCTCTTCCCCCTCTTGGTACAGACTCTGCATTTTTTTTGTGGTTTCTGCTTTGTGGCAGTAGGGGGGATTTTAAAAATAAAATGGGTAGCCCCAACTCTGCTCTCTCCCATCACCGCCCGGGGAGCAGGTGCATCATGGTACAAAATCCCCGTAATAATCTGGAGCTGAAACTGTAAAAAAGTCTTTTTAACTCTGGGGTTTGC
The DNA here is from genome assembly GCF_027579735.1 of Bombina bombina. Classification (NCBI taxonomy): domain Eukaryota; kingdom Metazoa; phylum Chordata; class Amphibia; order Anura; family Bombinatoridae; genus Bombina; species Bombina bombina. The sequence goes on from NC_069504.1 coordinate 758,343,870, forward strand.
TTTTTTGAACAACAAAAAAGCGTTGTGGGTTGCAATCTGCATTAGGTAAATTGCAACCTTTTTGTACCAGGCCCTTGTCTTCCGCATAATTAGGTAGGGCTGCAGCAGCTGATCAGCCAGATCAACCCCACCCATATGCCGGTTATAAGACTTGATGCACACTGGCTTCCTTATGATCTCAGCTCTGCCACGTACAGAAACCGCCACCGTCCTCTCTGTGTGGATGGTGGTAAGAAGGTATACATCCTTCTTGTCTCTGTACTTCAGTGCCAACAGCTCCTCTTGGCGCAGAGCTGAGGTCTCCCCCCTTCGTAGCCGGGTGCGAACAAGCTGTCCTGGGAAACCTGCGCGGTTCTTTTTAATTGTACCGCAAGCTACTGTATCAAAGCAATACAGTAGCTTGAAAAAAAGGACACTTGTATAAAAATTGTCTAAGTACAAGTGATACCCTTTGTTCATTAGGGGTAATATCAGGTCCCAGACAATCTTGCCAGTGGTTCCCATATGTTCTGGGCAACCTGGAGGGTCAAGGTGGCTATCCTTTCCCTCATACACCCGGAAGGCCTGAGTATACCCAGTCTCGCTGTCACAGAGCTTATACACCTTTACCCCATATCTGGAGCGTTTGGAAGGAATATACTGCTTGAATCCCAGCCTTCCCTTATACTTCATTAGGGATTCATCAACGCATATATTCCTTCCAGGTGTATAAGCCTCTGCAAACCTGGCAGAAAAGTGGGTTATCAGGGGGCGGATTTTATACAGCCTGTCAAATTGGGGATGCTCCCTAGGGGGGCACAGGCTGTTGTCGCTGAAGTGCATGAAATGCAGAATCATTTCATACCTCTTCCTCGACATAGTCTGGGAGAAAATGGGGGTAGAGCAGATGGGGCTAGTACTCCAGTAGGAGCGAATGGAGGGTTTCTTTATGATGCCCATCAGCATAGTCAATGCCCAGAATTTTTTGAATTCTGGCACATTGATGGGGGCCCATTGCTGCTTTGCCAAATATGTTCCAGGCTTTGCAGCACGGAACTGATGGGCATATAAATTAGTTTGGGCGACAATGTTACCCAATATATCATCGCCCAGAAACACTTCCAGAAACTGCTGGGGGCTAAAACCTGCCACATCTATATTTATGCCAGCATTTGCTGTGAAGGGTGGGATATCTGGCCTCTGGAGATGAGGCGTTACCCACTCTTCAGCAGCAATGGCAGCAACACGCCTCCTTCTGGCAGGGGGGCTAGCAGGGGGGCTGGCAGGGGGGCTAGCAGCCACAGATACATCACTATCAGTTGAGACTGCATCTAGTGATGTATCTGAGCACATGGCAGGGTCAAAATTGGGGTCTGAGTCAGAAATAGAGGCATCTGACTCTGACGCAAGGATGGCATACGCCTCCTCAGCACTATATCTTTTCTGTGACATTTTTGTATCTGTCACAGAAAACAATTACTAAAAAAAATTAAATTAACTAAATTAATTAACTAAATTAACTAGCAAAAAAGTACAGCTATGCTACTGCCAGTGATTTATAGCGATCACTGGCAAGCTAGAGGTTAATGGCTCTGAAAATTAAATTAAATTAACTAAATGTTTCTGAAAAGAGCCTTTGGGTTTTTAAAAAATTACAACAACAAAATTAACCCCTAAAAAAATGCACAGACAGCAAAAAAGTACAGCTATGCAACTGCCAGTGATTTATAGCGATCACTGGCAAGCTAGGGGTTAATGGCTCTGAAAATTAAATTAAATTAACTAAATTAATTAACTAAATTAACTAGCAAAAAAGTACAGCTATGCTACTGCCAGTGATTTATAGCGATCACTGGCAAGCTAGGGGTTAATGGCTCTGAAAATTAAATTAAATTAACTAAATGTTTCTGAAAAGAGCCTTTGGGTTTTTAAAAAATTACAACAAAATTAACCCCTAAAAAAAATGCACAGACAGCAAAAAAGTACAGCTATGCAACTGCCAGTGATTTATAGCGATCACTGGCAAGCTAGGGGTTAATGGCTCTGAAAATTAAATTAAATTAACTAAATTAATTAACTAAATTAACTAGCAAAAAAGTACAGCTATGCTACTGCCAGTGATTTATAGCGATCACTGGCAAGCTAGGGGTTAATGGCTCTGAAAATTAAATTAAATTAACTAAATGTTTCTGAAAAGAGCCTTTGGGTTTTTAAAAAATTACAACAACAAAATTAACCCCTAAAAAAATGCACAGACAGCAAAAAAGTACAGCTATGCAACTGCCAGTGATTTATAGCGATCACTGGCAAGCTAGGGGTTAATGGCTCTGAAAATTAAATTAAATTAACTAAATGTTTCTGAAAAGAGCCTTTGGGTTTTTAAAAAATTACAACAACAAAATTAACCCCTAAAAAAATGCACACACAGCAAAAAAGTACAGCTATGCAACTGCCAGTTATTTATAGCGATCACTGGCAAGCTAGGGGTTAATGGCTCTGAAAATTAAATTAAATTAACTAAATGTTTCTGAAAAGAGCCTTTGGGTTTTTAAAAAATTACAACAACAAAATTAACCCCTAAAAAAATGCACAGACAGCAAAATGCAGCAAAAAAAAAAAGGTGCACCTATGCTACTGCCAGTGATATATAGTGATCACTGGCAAGCTAGGGGTTAATGGCTCTGACAATTAAATTAAATTAACTAAATGTTTCTGAAAAGAGCCTTTGGGTTTTTAAAAAATTACAACAACAAAATTAACCCCTAAAAAAATGCACAGACAGCAAAATGCAGCAAAAAAAAAGTGCACCTATGTTACTGCCAGTGATATATAGTGATCACTGGCAAGCTATGGGTTAATGGCTCTGAAAAGAGCCTTTGGTTCTATATTTTTTAACAAATAAAAGAAATAAATCTCTCTCTCTGCTAAATACAGGTCTCTCTCTCTCTCTCCAACAAAATGGCAAGTGAGGAGAGGGAGGTAGATCCACACTGATCATAGTCAATATTTACAAATATTGACATGATCAGACAAATGGGGTATTTTATTATTTTATTTTTTTTTAGGGTGGGAGGCTCAGATTGGGTGACCCTAGCTTGCCCCTATGATGATGCAGGCTAGGGACACCCCAAGAGGCCCCATGATGCACTGGGCATCGCCATCTTGGATGCCTAGTGAAGGGGGAGGGGGGGCTATTTAGGGCTTTTTTTATATTTTAAACGTTTTTTTTTTTACCTTCATTTTATAACTAACTAAGTGCCTCGACCCACCGAGGCACTTAGCACACAAGCAGAGCATCGGAAGCGTGTCCGATCGCTTCTGATGCTCTGAAACACTGCCGGGCTCCACGTGGAGCGAAACCGGAAGTGATCACTCGTGGGGGAGTGATCAATCCGGTCCCGGCACTCGGGAACAGTATTGCAGGATGCCTAGACATCAAGGCAAGCCTGCAATACTGTTAGAGCAGCTGGAAGCGATTTCGATCGCTTCCAGTGCTCTGTTAAACCGACGACGTATGCCATACGTCCTCGGTTGTTAAGTGCTTTTTTTTTGAGGACGTATGGCATACGTCGTCGGTCTTTAAGGGGTTAAAGTATGCAAAGAAGACCAATTAGCTGCCTTGCAAATTTGGTCAACTGAAGCCTCATTCTTGAAAACCCATTAAGTGGCAACTGACCTAGTAGAATAAGCTTTAATCCATTGCTGTGGAGGCTTTCCCTGCCTCCAAGTAAGCCTTGTGAATCCACCAAGAAACTTTCTGTCCTTTTCTAGCACCATAAAAGTAAAGAAACAAACTAGAAGTCTGTTCCTGTTTCTAGTACTCTTAGCCAGAGTGCCCCATTAACCTTGGGAACAGTTTCCCGCAATTCAACATTAGCAACAAGGATATAACTTTTAAACTCTGCAAAAGGATTAAATGAATTAACTGGCTTAGACCATTCCCAATAAACCATGTCAGAGACAGCATCAGGGATAGGAAATATCTTAAGGAGCTTAACAACAGTATTAAAATCTGAATTAAAATTATTACAAGGCTTATCCTCAGAAACTTTAGAATCTTTAAGCCCTAAAGTAAGTGATAAAACAGTAGCATTCTCCTCCAATGAACAAACAGAAGGAGCAATAAAAACTATGGAAGCAGCATTAGGTTGGTCTGGTCTGAATACGTTAATATTTTTAAACATGAGTCACATATATAAGCTGGAGGAGGTACCTCAGCTACATTACAATAAACACACTTAATCTTTGTAGGAATTTGTTCTGGAGACTCGGGTTGTAACCCCTTAAAAAGCTCTTGAAGAATGGGGGGGGAGGGGGTAAGTTTTTCCCATTCTTCAAGAGCTTTTAAAGGGGTTAGAACCTGAGTCTCCTGAACAAATTCCTACAAAGATTAGCTTTAAGAAACTTAAAGGTACAATGCGAGCTAAGCCAAACTGCAAAACAAACAGGAGACATATACTTATCATTAGCTTCAGATGTGAACTTTCACATCTGAAGCTAATGATCAGCAGTGTGAAATAACATGCCCAAAGAAACTGACAGTTATAAGGGAATTTAACATGCCTAAACCCGACGAGCGCAAGACCTAGAACGTACGTGTGCTAACCCAACATGTGTAATCCAGCGGAAGTGAGGAAAAAAAATAGTAACAGACCTAAAAAGATGTGTGCGCTATCCCGAAGGACGACTCACAACATTTTAACTAAGCATGCCAAAAACCTGACTTGCGCAAAACAATGTAAAGATTGTAAAGAATGTAAAGATTCTGTCCCATAGCCATATATATTAATATATATATATATATATATACACATATATAAACCATAAATGCACAAAACAAGGCTATTAGAGTGTCTAAATGTTAAAAAATTATACTTACAACCATTAATGGAGGGTCTGTGACAGATTTCCCATGAGCAGAAAAAGGTGCCAGAAACCATACCCCCTCTGACAAGTACTGTAGGCTAAGAACCCCTCTCTCTAAAGAATCAAATGCACATCTTTATTATTCAACCACCTCCAGCGGAGGCAAAGTAAAGACTGAGGTACATGTGAAGTGGGAGGTGTTTTATAATGCTCTTGGGGTTTGGAAATCTTTTGACTCCTCCTAGTAGTAAGGAAGAGTAATTTCCAGGAGTAATGGGTCGTGTACCATCACCACTTGCATGAAAGAAACATTCTTTTAAATCTTTGAGCAGGATTAAAAGGGATGCTAGGTTTAGACCAGTCTTCATAAATTTACTCATAGATAGCATTAGGAACTGGAAATACTTCAGACTTAACAGAAGGTTTAAAAATTAAATCCAGCAGTTTAGCAGACTTATCCTCAGCAAGTTTTGAATCCTGAACACCTAAATTACATAACACCTCTTAAAAGAGAACAAAGATGTTCAAGCTTAAACAAAAAAAGAGAAAGATTTACGGCTAGATTTAGAGTTTTGCATTAGCCGTCAAAAGCAGCATTAAGGGGTCCTAACGCTGCTTTTTATCTAACGCTGGTATTTAGAGTCAGGTCTACCGCTCACTTTCTTTCCGCAACTCCAGGCTACCGCAGATCCCCTTACGTCAATTGCGTATCCTATCTTTTCTATGGGATTTGCCTAACGCTGGTATTTGGAGTCTTGGAAGAAGTAAGCGGTAGACCCTCTACCGACAAGACTCCAGCCGCAAAAAAAAGTCAGTAGTTAAGAGCTTTATGGGCTGATGCCGGAACATAAAGCTCTTAACTACTGTGCTACAAAGTACACTAACACGCATAAACTACCTAACCATCTAATAAAAATTTTTAACCCCTAATCTGCCGACCGGACACCGCCGCCAGCTACATTATAGCTATGAATCCCTAATCTGCTGCCCCTAACATCGCCAACACTTATATTATATTTATTACCCCCTAATCTGCCCCCCCAATGTTGCCGCCACCTACCTACACTTATTAACCCCTAATCTGCCGACTGGACCTCGCCGCCACTATAATAAATGTATTAACCCCTAAACCGCCGCACTCCCGCCTTGCAAACACTATAATAAATTTTATTAACCCCTAATCTGCCCTCCCTAACATCGCCGCCACCTACCTACAATTATTAACCCCTAATCTCCCGCCCGCAACGTCGCCGCTACTATAATAAAGATATTAACCCCTAAACCTAACCCTAACACCCCCCTAAGTTTAATATAATTTTATTTAAACGAAATAATATTCCTATAATTAAATAAATTATTCCTATTTAAAAAGAAATACCTATAAAATAAACCATATTACATTGTAGCTATTTTAGGATTTGTATTTATTTTACAGGCAACTTTGTATTTATTTTAACTAGGTACAATAGCTATTAAATAGTTAATAACTATTTAATAGCTACCTAGTTAAAATAAGTACAATATTACCTGTAAAATAAATCCTAACCTAAGTTACAAATACACCTAACACTACACTACCATTAAATTAATTAAATAAATTAACTACAATTAGCTAAACTAAAATACAATTAAATAAACTAATCTATAATACAAAAAAACAAACACTAAATTACAAAAAATAATAAAAAATTACAAGAAGTTTAAACTAATTACACCTAATCTAAGCCCCCTAATAAAATAAAAAATCCCCCCAAAATAAAAAAATGCCCTACCCTATTCTAAATTACAAAAGAAATCAGCTCTTTTACCAGCCCTTAAAAGGGCTTTTTGCGGGGCATTGCCCCAAAGTAATCAGCTCTTTTACCTGTAAACAAAATACAACCCCCCCAACATTAAAGCCCACCACCCACATACCCTACTCTCTAACCCACCCAAACTCCCCTTAAAAAAACCTAATGCTAACCCCCTGAAGATCTCCCTACCTTGAGTCGTCTTCACTCAGCCGAGCCGAATTCTTCATCCAAGGTACGCAGAGGAGGTCCTTCATCTGGTAGAAGTCTTCATCCAGGCGGCGTCTTCAATCTTCATCCATCCGGAGCGGAGCCATCTTTCAAAGAGCCGACGCGGAGCCATCCTCTTCATCCGGAGTCTTCTTACACAATGATGGTACCTTTAAGTGACGTCATCCAAGATGGCGTCCCTTCAATTCTGATTGGCTGATAGGATTCTATCAGCCAATCGGATTTAAGGTAGGAAAAATCTGATTGGCTGATGCAATCAGCCAATCAGATTGAATTTCAATCAGATTGGTTGATCCAATCAGCCAATCGTAGTGAGCTTGCATTCTATTGGCTGTTCCAACTTCTACCGGATGAAGGACTCTGTGCACCTTGGATGAAGAATTCGGCTCGGCTGAGTGAAGAAGACTCAAGGTAGGGAGATCTTCAGGGGGTTAGTGTTAGGTTTTTTTAAGGGGGGTTTGGCAGGGCTAGAGTAGGAGTATGTGGGTGGTGGGTTTTTGTAATTTAGAATAGGGTAGGGCATTTTTTTTATTTTGGGGGGATTTTTTATTTTATTAGGGGGCTTAGATTAGGTGTAATTAGTTTAAACTTCTTGTAATTTTTTATTATTTTTTGTAATTTAGTGTTTGTATTTGTATTATAGATTAGTTTAATTGTATTTTAGTTTAGCTAATTGTAGTTAATTTATTTAATTAATTTAATGATAGTGTAGTGTTTAGTGTTTTATTAGGGGGCTTAGATTAGGTGTAATTAGTTTAAACTTCTTGTAATTTTTTATGTTCTGTAATTTAGTGGGGGTTTTTTTGTACTTTTGTTTATTTTATTGTATTTAATGTTAGGTAATTGTAGTTAATTAATTTAATTTATTTAATGATAGTGTAGTGTTAGGTGTAATTGTAACTTAGGTTAGGATTTATTTTACAGGTAATTTTGTACTTATTTTAACTAGGTAGCTATTAAATAGTTATTAACTATTTAATAGCTATTGTACCTAGTTAAAATAAATACAACGTTGCCTGTAAAATAAAAATAAATCCTAAAATAGCTACAATGTAACTATTAGTTATATTGTAGCTATATTAGGGTTTATTTTATAGGTAAGTATTTAGTTTTAAATAGGAATAATTTATTTAATTATAGGAATATTATTTTGTTTAAATAAAATTATATTTAATTTAGGGGGGTGTTAGGGTTAGAGTTAGGTTTAGGGGTTAATAACTTACAGTATTATATACACAGTATATTACAGTATATTACAGTAGCGGCGATGTTGCGGGGGGGGGGGGAGATTAGGGGTTAATAATTGTAGGTAGGTGGCGGCGATGTTAGGGAGGGTAGATTAGGGGTTAATACAATTTATTATAGTGTTTTTGAGGCGGGAGTGCGGCGGTTTAGGGGTTAATACATTTATTAATACATTTATTATAGTGGCGGCAAGATCCGGTTGGCAGATTAGGGGTTAATAAGTGTAGGTAGGTGGCGGCGACGTTGGGGGGGGGCAGATTAGTGGGTAATAAATATAATATAGGTGTCGGCGATGTTAGGGGCAGCAGATTAGGGGTTCATAGGGATAATGTAGGTTGCGGCGGTGTCCGGAGAGGCAGATTAGGGGTTAATAATATAATGCAGGTGTCAGCAATAGCGGGGGCGACAGATTAGGGGTTAATAGACTCAGGGTTCATGTTAGGGTGTTAAGTGCAGACTTAGAGAGTGTTTCCCCATAGGAAACAATGTGGCTGCGCTAGGAGCTGAACGCTACTTTTTTGCAGGTGTTAGGTTTTTTGCAGCCAGCTTAGCCCCATTGTTTCCTATGGGGATATCGTGCACGAGCACGTTTTTCCAGCTCACCGCTACCGTAGGCAACGCTGGTATTGAGGGTTGAAGTGGAGCTAAATTATGCTCAACGCTCCCTTTTCTGAGCCTAACGCAGCCACTCAGACAACTCTAAATACTAGCGTTGTCTTAAGGGTGCGCTGGAAAAAAAAGCAGCGTTAGCTACGTGGGTCTTTACTGACAAAACTCTAAATCTAGCCGTTAGTTTCTTGATCAGAGACTGACTCTTGATCATCTGAAAACACTTGACCCTCAGTGAATAAATCAGGAGAACCAGGGCCTGGAACATTTAGTTTAACAGATTTAGACTTACTTAAACATTCAACATTCCCCAGTTTTGCATAACCAACACAGTTATAATAAAACAATTTTTACCTCTGTGATTATCTTGTATCTAAAATGCAAGTCTGTCAGTTCTTTTGACAGACTTGCATTTTAGCCAACCAGTGCTCACCCCTAGGTAACTTCACGTGCGTGAGCTCATTGTTATCTATATGAAACATATGAACTAACTCCCTCTAGTGGTGACAAACTGTTAAAATGCTTTCAGATTAGAGGCGGCCTTCTAGGTCTAAGAAATTAACATATAAACCTCCTAGGTTTAGCTTTTAACTAAGAATACCAAGAGAACAAAGCAAAATTGGTGATAAAAGTAAATTGGAAAGTTGTTTAAAATTACATTACATGCCCTATTTGAATCATGAAAGTTTTTTTTGGACTTGACTGTCCCTTTAAATCAGATAAGATAGTAGAGGGATCATCAGAAACCCTATTCTTACACTTACTTGGAAGGGGCATGGCAGCTAACATCTTAGATATAGTCAAGCATACAAAATCTTTAAATCCTGGAGCAAAATTTGAAGAACTCCCCTGTTTAGAACAAACAGGGGAGTTTCTAATGACAGATACACTTAGAAGCAAGAGCAGCCTCAGACTGATCAGAATGCATAGGAAGATCTGTACATGATTTGCAAAGCTAAACAGGGGGTATTATATTGACTTAATAATAGTAGGATAGGATAGATACCCTTAGAAGCAAGAGCAGCCTCAGACTGATCCAAATACATAAGAAGATCTGTACATGATTTGCAAAGCTGAACAGGGGACAGCTGACTTAATATTAGTGTTCCAAGGATCTAGCTTCTGATGTACTAGTATTAACAGAAGAGGGGACAGGGTTAGTATGCTCCATAATGAAAAAAGAGATTAACAGACAGGAAATTAATAAATCATAATACAGACAATAATTTAAACATAACAATAAAGGCAGGGTAAATAAAGTAACCTTACACCCAAATAAAGCAGCTCTTGGAAGAAATTAATTCTTACCCCCTAATAAGAGGCAAGCTTCAGTAGCGTTAATAATCCATATAGCATAGAAGTGTGAAATAACACGCCCAAAAGACTAAGCATGTAAAAATGTGCGATTAAAGCCCGACACCTAAATGCAATGTGCACAATTAAGCTAACGCGAGAAAAAAAAATCAAAGCTAAATCAAGCCGACACATGAAAAAAATTGGTGCGTGCAAAGAAATTGGTACGAGTGAAAAAAATAATAAAACACACCTCAAGGCCGACATAGGGTGAAATAAGGTACTTATATTCCCAAGCCTAAAATGCCAGACATAAAAGTTCCCAGGCTATGATATACCTATAAAAGAGTACCTACTAATATTTGACTTTCCATAAACATAAACAAAAAACTAAATTGATATAATAGAACTTTTTTATTTTCTCACCTTGCCAGTGATGCTTGTAATCACAGGTGCGGGAAACAGCGATGGATATTGCACAAAGTAAGGGGGCCAAAAAGGTACACATTCTCCAAGAGTGTCCTCGTCCACTTGGAGAAAAACAGTGAAGCTTTCCAGCAATGTACAGAGCTGTGAAACCAAGCCCTGCAAAGGCAACTAAGGAGATATCAAAAGAGGACAAGGTGTCACAAATATAACCTTCTCCCAGCTGATGAGTGGCAAAAACCACAAAACAGTCTGCCCTGGGATGGTTATGAATCACTGCACTAACCCTAGCTAAGTTTATAAGCTGTGTGAACAGCGATACTTTGGCGTAAAGGGAACCTGCTGAAAAGCAGACTGAAGTAAAAAGGTGTGTTATTGTGTACTTAATTTGCATATCTTACCCAGAATCCTTTGCTGCATTGGAAACAATGTAATTCAGAGGCTTTATGTGGGAAAACAAGCCTCTGGGCCTGTCTAGATTTGTTAATGAACTAAACAATGAGTTATTTTTTCTATATTTTGTGCGTAGTAGAGGATTTTAAACTCGCCTTTTATCTCCCCCTAATTTAAAATGTTGTTGTATTCTGCCCAGAATCAACTTCACCCAGCAGTGATTCTAACCTTCTCCCTGCTGATGAGTGGCAAAAACCACAAAACAGTCTGTCCTGGGATGGTTATGAATCACTGCACTAACCCTAGCTAAGTTTATAAGCTGTGTGAACAGCGATACTTTGGCGTAAAGGGAACCTGCTGAAAAGCAGACTGAAGTAAAAAGGTGTGTCATTGTGTACTTAATTTGCATATCTTACCCAGAATCCTTTGCTGCAATGGAAACCGTGTAATTCAGAGGTTTTCTGTGGGAAAACAAGCCTCTGGGCCTGTCTAGATTTGTTAATGAACTACACGAGTTATTTTTTCTATATTTTGTGCGTTGTTGAGGATTTTAAACTCGCCTTTTATCTCCCCCTAATTTAAAATGTTGTTTTATATATATATATATATATATATATATATATATATATATATAAAAATATATACATGCAGTATATATATATATATATATATATATATATATATATATATATATATTGTATTTGTAATAAGTAACAAATAGGATGTTAGTAAGTTTTGGCAGTTTAAAAAAAACAAACAAAAAAACTCACATGATGAGTGGCCACTAGGAAAACTCTTCCTCCCCTCAATAACTAACTTAAGATCACCAGAACATTCCAAATCAGGAGAATCCTTGCCATCAGGGAAACAGCGGGAAAAAAAATCAGGCCGAGGTCTATATGGAAAAGAAAAACATAAAACACTTTTCAATATAATTTCTCTTTTTATTCATTATTAACAAGTAGCATTATTACCAAGTCTGTTGCTAAATAACGTAATTTATACTTACCTGATAAATTTCTTTCTTTCATGATGGTAAGAGTCCACAATCTATTATTCCTGGGAATTACCTTCCCTACCACTAGGAGGAGACAGAGATTCCCAAACCCCTTAGGGTTTGGGACTAACTACCTCAATGGTAGTTAGTCTGACGTACAGCCAAGCAAAAAGAGGTAGGAAAAGAAAAAAAAAGCAAAGAAAAATAGGAGCTGGAAAAAAAGATGTGCTATAAAAGAGAAAACTATCACCAACTACGACCAAAAAGATAAAACAGGGTGGGGTCTTGTGGACTCTTACCAACAAGCCTTAATTATGTTGTCTTTCATAAAGGTCCACGATTTAATACTCCTAGGAACCAATATCAAAGCCGTGGAGAGTCCACAAGCAATGAAAAAAAATAGGGCGGGATAAAAACAAAACAAAACAATTTCATAAGAGAAAAATAATTTATGTAAGAACTTACCTGATAAATTAATTTACTTCATGGTGTCGAGAGTCCACAAGCTGTTACGTATGGGATATACATTCCTACCAGGAGGAGGGAAATTTTACCAAACCTAAAAAGCCTATACATACCCAATACATACCCAAATATAAACAGCTATTTTCGCTGAAAAATGTAATCAAAAAAGTAATACTCTTTTTAAAAGCAAAGAAACTCAAATTATTGGCACTAGAACCAAACTGAGAAAGTTGCCTGAAGAACCTTTCTACCAAAAGCTGCTACTGAAGACGCAAAAACATCAAAATTATTAAATTTAGTAAGTATATGCAAAGAAGTGGCCACTTTGCAAATTTGATAAACTGAAGCTTCATTCTTGAAAGCCGAAGATGTGGCAACCAATCTTGTAGAATGAGCTGTAATTCTCTGAGGCGGAGACTTGCCCGCCTCCAAATAAATTTTGTGAATCAAAAGTTTTAACCAAGAGGCTAAAGAAATGGTAGAGGCTTTCTGACCTTTCCTAGAACCAGAAAAAAAGAACAAACAAACTAGAAGTCTGTCTGAAATCTTTGGTAGCGCCCAAATAATATTTCAAAGCTCTAACAACATCCAAAGATTGCAAGGATTTTTGAGATTAGGACACAAGATAGGCACGATAATTTTAATATTTTAATATTAATGTTGTTAGAATTAACAACCTTAGGTAAAAATTTGAATGAAGTCGGGGGGCGGAGTCAGCTGCAGCCAAGATGGCAGCTTAAGTCCGGATCTCCGGCTAGGGGAACATCTATCTCTGCTAATGCAACCACTTCGGCAAATGCAAATATCAAATGCACCAATTATAGTTGGGATTAGCTGCCACATCGTCAGGAACCCAGAGAAAGTGTTGCTGGGCCCATCGCTATATTCTGCAGTGACCCGGAGCAACGATCCTTTGGCACACGTGGGGGACGCCCTCATCGGATAGCACCACGCACTGACTCTCCACGACGGCTCCTTAATAAGGTGACAAAAAAGTCGCAGCCCTAACCTAGATCCGGATTGCACGGATCAGCTAACTACCTCCACCATCAAGGGATTGATTCAGCCCGGATCCTAAAACGGCCTAGAAAAAGGAAACAACAGGGCTTCAACAGCACACAGCAACACTCTCCTACCTGGTGAGCAGAAATCTATCACTTTAAATAATATATCAAGCTATTAAATCTTTGTGTATATCGTGTACACAAAAGATTAACATTATAAGTGAATTTAATAAAAATCAGAGCAAGACCACTGCTTTTATCAATATTTCCTTAGTAGCTCTGTGTGAACAGCAAATTATCACTACAATATAATAATCTGCTAGATCATCTTATCACGGTATCTATAAAAAAAAAAGTTAAGCCAGTTAAAACTACTAAACCACCACCAACATCTAAAAGGAATACTGTGAGCTCATATTTTTTTTTTTAAAATATTTATTTATATCAAAGACATAGGAATTTACTACAATAACAATTGTTATCCCATTTAACCAGTAGGTGTCACATTATATCAGATGAGCAACGAAAAAGAAAATACAAACATAGTTAATTAACAACAGTGAATGCAAATATACAAATGGATAAATAAGTGGGTAAATATTTAAAAGGCCCGTACATCAATTCAAGTCATTCCAAAATCTTTAAGTCGGGCATATACATGCATAAAAAAAAGTGCATATAGTGAACACATAACTTTTATCAGTGGGTTATTTCCTACATCTTTGTTGTTTTCTTCTATATCACCCCCCCCCACAAACAGCTGCAACCATTGGACAATTAGACAAAACCAGACAAACAAGAGCAAAACAAAACAATGCAGAACAAAACAATGCAAAACAAAACAATGCAAAACAAAACAGTGTAAAACAAGACAATGCGAAGAAAGAGAAAAAAAACAATGCAAAACAAAATTAAAAACAAAACAAAACATGACAAAAAGAAAAAGGAGAGAAAAAAAAAAAGGCACCTGAATTTCTCCTCCCCCTCTCTCCCCCCCCTCCTCCCCCGACAGATACTCAGTCACTGGTCTCCGCCCATTCTACGGGAAAATGGCCTGCTAATATGTTCATCTGGACAAATTCCAGATTTCTAAATGGCTTAATAAGCTTTTTTTGCTGTAAGAGAGGTAGAGATCTAACAAAAATCTCCCATTTTTTAAAGAATCCCGCTACATGTTTTTCTTGTGGGTATGGTACATTAAACTGCTCTGTTATGAGTTGGCTACTCAATGCCTTTTTAAATTGCGCCATTGTAGGTGCAACGGATGCTTTCCATGTTTTAAAAATTAGATTATGTAACATAGTAACATAGTAACATAGTAGATAAGGTTGAAAAAAGACTGAAGTCCATCGAGTTCAACCTATATTACATTACCTAGATTATGTGCTGATAATATAATGGTATTTATTAGGTTATAGTTCTTAACTCTACCCTGAAATTTGACCAGAAAGAAAACCTCTATTGGGGTTATTTTATGATCCAATTTCAGGACCCTCATCATCCAAAATATAATTTTCCCCCAGTATTGCCTTACTTTGGGGCAGCTCCATAAACAGTGGAAGATATCAGCCTCTGAAGATAGACATCTAGAGCAGGTAACTCTTGTTCTGTACCATTTAGATAAAACCTTAGGGGTAAGGTACCTCGGCAACCCAATCTTCATCTGTGATTCCCTCCATGATGTCGGGACCCAGCCCTGTTGGATTATTTTAAAGCTCCCCACAATGGTCTGCTCATTTATATCTGGAAAATAACTACTCCACCTGACTACCATCTCACTCACTTGTAGATTGGAAACTTTCTGATTTAAAAGTAGGTACAAAGGGGAAACTGCGTATATGCCTGCCGCATAAGCGGATATCAAAGCCTGCAGGTCGCCCATGGACCAATTATTTCCATATTTCCTACAAAGTTCCTGAAGAAAGTGTCTAACTTGGAGGTAGGCGTAGAACTCGCGCGCACCTAGGTCAAATCTCGTTGCAATTTCTTGAAATAGTAATGAGTGACCCCCTATATCTCGTATTTGCCCCACTGTTTGGAGGCCTTTAGACTCCCACTCCTTAAATATCTGATTAGAGAGACCTGGACCAAACTCAGGGTTACCAGCAATAGGTAGGTATTGGGAAACGTAGGGCGAATTACCTGCTTCAACGCATAGTTTTTGCCAGGCCCCGATGATATTCTTAAAAGTACCTAGGTAGAATATATTAGATGGAATTGAGGTAAATGGACAGTGTAATAGAGCCTTCAGCTGGAAGGGGGGCATAATCAGATTCCCAGGTAAACAAGGTAATTTGTCCCTTCCCCGTTAACAATCCAATGCAAATCTAGCTATAATAACCAAGTTATATATTTGAATGTTGGGAAGTGCCAAACCGGCTGATACCTTAGAATTCATTAGCCTGTGCGAGGCGATCCGCGGTCTCTTGCCATTCCACAAGAACTTGGAGCAGGCCTTATTATATATAGTGATATCTTTCTTGTGCAAAAACCAAGGGATATTCTGCAGAATGTATAGAAGTTTTGGAAAGATAACTGATTTAATTAGGGTCACTCTAGCAGATAGGGATATTGGAAGCATGGTCCATTCCTCCAGCTTTTTCTTACAAGCCTCTATCACAGACCTATGATTTAACCTATACCAGTCCTCCGAGTTACTGGATAGTCTTAGTCCAAGATATGTAATCTGGGAGACTTCTTGAAAAGGGTGGGTAATATCCAGTGCGGGTTTCTTAGCCACATTAATTCTGATTTAGACATATTGATCTTAAATCCAGAGATTTCTCCAAATTCTTGAGTGATACTCTGTAAGATGGGCAGGGAGACCTCAAGGTTAGAAAGAAATACTAGGAGGTCGTCCGCGTAGAGTAAAAGGACCAGCTTCTCCCCTGCAAGGGAGATCCCATCCAGTTCTTGCCGTAATCTAATTGCTAATGGTTCAACACTAAGGTTGAACAGGAAGGGGGAAAGTGGGCAGCCCTGTCTAGTCCCTCTAAATAGGTCAAAACTTTGGGTAGATACATTATTAATAATCACCGCGGAAGAGGGTGCGCTATAAATTAAGCGTATATAGTTGTTAAATGAACCCGTAAAGCCGAATTGATCTAGCGTGGAGAATAAATGATCACAATTTACCCTATCAAAGGCCTTCTCCGCATCGACCGTTAAGATGGCCTTATCTATATTCTCATGGAGTACCGTAGCCTTATGTTTATTCCAGTAAAACTCAATCAGGATTAATAATTTCCTCATATTCCTTACGGGGTTACGGCCGGGCATAAAACCTGATTGATTCTCATGAACTAAGTCACCCATATGGGGTTTCAAACGTGCCGAAACAATTGCTGCTAGCAGCTTATAATCGGTGTTTAAGACCGAGATAGGCCTGAAAGAGCTTGGCAGCTCGGGATCCTTGCCCTTTTTCGGAATCAATGAGATATTTGCTGCTGTAAAAGATGCAGAACATTTCGTATTGTCAGAAAAATAGAAATTAAATAGTCTAATTAGTATAGGCATTATCTCGATTTGTAGAATTCTATAGTATTCAATAGGGAGCGCATCTGGTCCAGCAGCTTTATTGGATTTCGCATTCTTAATTGCCGGGGGGTAATAGGTGCATTAATGGCATCTCTGGCCTCCATAGATAAACGTGGTACTTTAATCTTTTTTTCAGGTTTAATTGACTCTTGCCTATATAGATCCTAAAAAACTCAAAAAATACCTTTTCTATGTCAGCATGGTTCGTGTATCTCCTATTTCCTTGCTTAATAGAAGCTATTACATGTCTGGGCGAGGATTTAACCAATCTAGCTAGGAACTTGGCCGATCTGCCTGTAAAACCTCCATATTTTGCTTTCAATCTAAGTTCTTCCTGGGCATTAATCTGTTTCATGTGGGTATCTCGCAGTGCCTTAGCTGAAATATATGCTTCCCAGTGTTCTCTAGTATGTCTATGAATATACGCTCGGTATGAGTTCTTAACACGATTGGCAAACTGCCTGGACACTAAGCTGCAGCTTTTTGTCCAATAGCGTGAGAAGGATTTAGTCTCACCACGCAAGACGGCCTTAGAGGCCTCCCAGAATGTCTCGATTTTGTCTATATAGTCCCCATTGTTATTACAGTATTCTGCCCACTTTAAACATAGATGATTCTGAAACTTGACGTTATTGGACCGATATCTGGGAAAATAAATATGATTCTTGCCGAGATGTTTTTAACCCGAAACTAATTTCAGCGCTATAACTGCATGGTCTGAAATGACTATGTCGTCGATTCTTGTAACCCAATTTCGGACCAATAGTGCCTCGGAGACTAGAAAGTAGTCAAGCCGAGAAAAGGAACGTTGGGCCTGGGAGACATATGTATAGGCACGGACATCCGGGTTTTGTACCCGCCACAAATCAACCACGCCTAGATGGGAACACAATTTCTGGAAAATCCTCACTTTCCTGCCTCTACTATCTAATATCCTTTTCTTAGAATTATCGAGGATGGGATCAGCTAGTAGGTTAAAGTCTCCCGCAATGATTAAATTTAACCCTATGAATCTGTGTAGTTTCACGGTGAGAGCTGCCCAGAATTTGTGGTCGATTTGATTGGGTCCATATATATTACAAAGTATATATCTAATATTCCTGACTTCCACTTCCAATATTAAAAATCTGCCCTCGGGGTCAGATTCAATATTGATTATTTGATATTCTAAATTCCGATTTAATAGAATTGCGACCCCCCGCTTCCTTGAGGTAAATGGGGCTGCCACCACTTCCCCCACCCACTTAGCTTTAAGTTTGGGTATTTCAATGGCATTTAGATGTAGTTCTTGAAGAAAAACTATGTCTGGATTAAATTTCCCCAAATATTTTATTATAGCTTTTCTTTTAATAGGTGAATTAATACCGCCTATATTCCAAGATAGTAAGTTAAGGTTAATAGCACTACTCATCTAAATCCCTAGCAAGCGGGAGAAGGTGACTCGAAATAATATCATTTCTATAGGGAATCGCAATACCCCATCTCGAAGAGTGACGTATCTAAAGGAAGGGGGGAAGAGGAGAAGAGTAAAGGGAGGAGAGAAAAAGAAGAACAGGCACACAGAAAAAAAAAAAAAAAAACAGGAGCCCCACAAACCCAACACCCCCCCTCCCAGCCTACCCACCGTTACCTTCCCTACTACAAAGCCAATCAGGAGATGCAACTGCATATTTAACAGGTGCATATCTCTTAAAATCCTATATTCTATTTTAATCGCTTGAAGCATCTATCTACTAGAGCTATATAGCTCTTCATGGTACCCCGGCTTCCCTGCAGAAGTTCTCCGCCTCCATAACATTATTAAGTGTGTGTGTGGCACCATCTTTCAAAACTATTAGCTTTGCCGGGTATATCAACCTTATATTATAGTTGTCTATCTGCAGTCTCCCATAGAAAAAAGACATATCTCTTCTCTTAGTTAGTGTCTCTGAAGAGAAATCTTGAAACATAAGTAGTTTATGAGGGCCTAGAGAGAGAGAACCACATTTCCTGTAATGTTTGAGATATAATAGTTTGTCTTGAAAGTTCATAAATTTGAAGATTACTGGCCTGGGTCTTGCAGCCTCATTGTGATCCCGTCGTTGGCCTATCCTACGAACCCTTTCAATCTGAAAGGGAGCGTCAGGAACTGGAATCTGCAAGGCTTGTGGAAGTGTGGTAGTGACAAAATTCATTAAATCTTGATACTCTGGAGATTCAGGTAGACCAATCACTTTAAGATTATTACGTCTCGAGCGATCCTCAAGATCCTCGATCTTGGCTTGCATGGAGGCAATAATCTTATTGTGATTATCCAGAATTGGATCCACTACATTGAGTCTATCTTCCAGATCCGAGATTCTAGTCTCCATTTCGTCTAGTCTTGATGAAAACTGTCTAACCTCTAAGGTGAGACCAGATATCTCGTTTCTGATCTCCTGTTTAATCATGTCAAATTGTGGTGTCAGGATTTTTGCCACTTCAGTTGCAAATTCTGTTAGGTTAATAGGAGGCGGGCTGGAAATACTTTTGTCTAGTGGGGAAGCAATACTGGAGTCCAGGTTCCTACCGCTCCCCTTTTTTTCCTTAGCTTTGGGAGGCATATTGGAAGGAGAACTCTTTTGATACGTATATTAGTCCATGAACAGGATGTATGCTTATTTAAAATTACTCCCTCCACTCACTATATAGCTTATGCAGATGTGGGGAATCAGGGGTGATTCTAGTTTCCTAAATGTAATATTTGACTCAGCGCAAGTTATGGCAATCTCTAATTCCGCAACAAAGGTGTAACGATAAGTTTTGTGGCTCCGCCCTTTGAGACTATTTATGTGTTTTCTAATTGTATACTAGTCCAGTAAAAAAATGCTACCAACGGTGGTTTATGTATATATCTCTTTACTAGTCACCATGTGTGTGTGTGGTAAATAACCACAATGTCCTTAAATTTAATACTGCTTGTTTGGGAGAAGGCTTTACAGAACAGTTAATATTTTAATCTTAATAAAATATGTGAGTTAATGGTGCCTAGATCATAGATGGGGAAAAAAAAAAAAAAGAAACTAAAAAAACAAATTTTTAAGTGCAAAATTTTTGTATAAAGCCAGGTGTGTAACTGTACCTGGTCTAAGGTGCTATAGTGCTCTGGAAAACTTCAAGTGCTATCGTTTGTAGCAAACAGGGTGTAATGCTACTAACTCTAAAAAGCTATAGTGCTTTAACTTCAGGTGTCAAAAAAAAAAAAGAGAAAAAAAAAAAATGCCTAGTTTCAGGGGCGAGATACCATATATATTGTAAAGTGAACATTTAAGTTGTATGCCCCTAATCTTTAAATTGTGCTAAGGAGAAGCCCAAACATAACATGCATCACAAATAGTACAGATATATTCAATAGATTGCTGAGTGGGATAATTGTGTATTAAGGCTATGGCTCTCTGTCAATAGATCAAAGGTTATTAGTATAGTGGAATTATCTAGCAAGAAAAACCAATGATCATTATATAGACACACAGATTATCTAAGAAAACTCTTATAGCTGTAAAACTCCCCACAATAATATACTCATAGGGGGTTACACACTTCTATAGGGACCTGTATGCGGTAAAGTTTTTCCTCTTTTTTTTTTCTTCTTTTTTTCTGATAAGTGGGACTCCCTACAAAGTTTAATTCAGCTTAGAGTAAGACCCAGTCAGGCACAGCAGCAGAACTTAAAAAGATTTGCCTGTACCAGGTCTATGCTTACCTCCCTACACTAACTATACCTTCAGAAGAGCCCAGTGTTAAATTACCTTAAATCCCCTTGAATTACCTTGAGGAGAAAGAGGAAACAAAAAAAAAAAAAGAAAAAAGAACGCAAAAACACAAATACAATACAGAAATATCTAATAATGCAACTACACAGTTAGAGTATAACCCTCAGGCAGCAAGCTGCTATCTTAATTTGGCAGAACTGCAACAAGGGTAAGATAGATATACATGTCTAAAAAACTCAGAGGTTATAAAGTTCTTTTTGCCACCAGTCTTTATGCCAGACCCATTGTATGCAGAGGGTCAATTAGGATAGCACAACCAACTGTAGGACTGGCACAGAACGTCCCATAACACAGCAGGGCAGGTAGCAACGGTCATATACTTCCTTCAATCAGATTATAATAAACGATACTGGCAGTTCAATGTTACAGGTGCCCTGTTCCTGCGGGAGCTCTATGCTACGTGCATAGCCCAATATAACTGACTATGGACACCCGCAGCTTACAGGACTTTCAAATCCCTCTACTAGTCTGTTGCTCCCAGCTAGCTCTGCCCAGACACTCCGGAGTACAGTACCTGCTGAGCGATAACCGTGAGATTCAGCGTTGATCCTGTGCTCAATGCTTTACCCGTCTGCAAGCAAAGATCTTCAAACGGGCGTCTGAGCTGTAAGCTGAAACCACTCCACGGGAAAGAAGTCCGGCGGCCCAGCGGGACCAATAGATAGTGGAATCAAGCCGCCCTATATGCCTTCCATTTAATCATGTGTGGTTTAAGATCAGGACCAAAGACGCCCTCCACAGGCATGCAGCAGCACCACACGTACCTCCGAGATCCTCAGGAGACAGGAGAGACTGCTGCTTGAGATCAGGACCAAAGACGCCCTCCACAGGCATGCAGCGGCACCACACGCACCTCCGAAATCCTCAGGAGACAGGAGAGACTGCTGCTTGAGATATTAGCCCGACCAGGCGGGCTAAAAAGGTATGGCTTGTTTTTCTTTTCCCAGTGTCGCCTGCCGCACCTTCAAAACAGCCAGCGGAACGGACTGCAGCCGTGAGGAGTAAAAGCCCAACCAGGTAGACTTGGCCACAAATGCCGCTTCCCAGTGCAGATCGTTAACACCTAGACAGCGGTGAAACCCGTGTACTGCCGTTAGGGTTTTCTCAGTATTCCTTCTATCGCTCAACCAGGTAAGCCAAGGAATCGTATCGGCATTCTGTGTGCTCTATGCTCATAACCACAGAGCCGGTGTCTGAGGAGATTCCCAGGTAAGCAGGGAGGGTGTGCGTCTTGTATGTAACAGTTCAGCTGTCTGTGAGGGGTTTTTGCCCAAATTCAGAGAGGGAGTCCATAGCGTTCTGATAGAGATCAATACAGCCGAGCTAGATGGGACAGGAAGAGCCAGCAAACTTTAAGTGAGTGTCCATCGGCTGGGTACTAATACACCTGTCGGCTTTAACAGAAATGGCGTGCACCAGCTATCGTGCACCAATAAGCTGAATGAATAAACTTCCTATGCAGGATCGAAATCCAAACTCCCAAGCCTGCAACCGGCCAAGGGAAAAAAAGCATGGGCTGGTGGTGGAATAGGCCTCACGTAGAGGCGCAGAGGTTTTTCCAGGTACACCTGCAGCTACCTGCAGTCACCTGTGAGCCCCGCCTCCAGCAGGAAGTTCCGTGAGCTCATATTTTAATGCCTCAGAACATCACTCACAAGGCGCAACCAGCCCCGCCACAGATGAAGTTAATGACTGTAACCTTGTGAGAGACAGCCCTGAATCCTGTTGCCCTGAGCTGACACAGATACCAACACACATCTTATCCTCTCTTGCATCCACTAAAGATATTGCAGACACCATCAGAAGCTGTTTGAGAGAAGAATTAGCAGAGTTAAAGCAGGATGTACACACTCTGGGCTTCAAAGTGGAAGCATTAGAAGACCAAGGAGAACTATTCTCTGAAGAAATATCCTCTATGCAAAGTCTTAAAGAACAACAATCTGATGTAATCTCCTCTTTACAAAATAAAATGGAGGCTATAGAAAATAGAAGCCGCAGGAAAAATCAGAATCAGACGGGTGCCCAAAACTGTTCTACCAAAAGGGTTCCTTTTTTATTGTGAGCCTAGCAGGTGATTGTGAGCCTAGCAGGTGTATAAATAGGGCAGGTAAATATACCTGTCCTACTTATACACCTGCTAGGCTAACAATCAGCAGGCAACATACTTTGGGACAGAGCGCAAAGTTTTTAAACTTTATTATAATGTCTTTTGGAGGTGCGCTGTCTACAGCGCACCTCCAAGAGACATTATAATAAAGTTTAAAAACTTTACAGAGAAGGAAGTACTAATGACAGCTGCAAGAAAGAATCAACCCAACAGATACAGAGGCATGGTTATAAAACTCTATGCTTACTTGTCGCAACGTATGCTTCAGAGAAGAAAAGAGCTATCTCAATTGACAAAGATGCTAAGAAAAAAGAAAATTTCTTATAGATGGGGTTTTCCTTTTCATCTTGCAGTAATCAATAAAAACAGACGACTCATCTGCTCGGACACATCTGAAATTCATAGCTTCTTTGAATCACTAGGCTTAGATACTCCTGCACTTCCCTCCTTACCAAACTCTTACTCACATTCAGCCAGATCTATCATGGAAAAAACAAAGAAGAGCTGGGAGTCAATTCCCCCCCCCCAAGAAAAGGGGAAACCCGCTTTATCACCTACCTTTGACAAGAGGGATACACAAAAAGTTCCCAACACCACTCTACCTTCGGTCTCAACGATCCTGGCAAGCCCAATCTTCACAAAATGATAATGGGCATCCTTTTTCTGTTATACTATTGTTAAGCCACAATAATTAATTGAGGCAATAAGCCATCTATAGCAGACTTATGTAATTTCTTTGCTATATGTCAGTGTTCTTGTGATATTTTAAAATGTGTTATGGCTTGTACTCACCACTAAGTGTAATATATGATGGTATAACGTTAATAGGTAAAATGGCCATAAGCCTTAACTTAAGTTCCCTATTTCCATGATAGACACTTTGTATATAATCTATTTCCCTCAACCTGTCATTATTACTTGTTTATGGTGTGGATCTATCTGTAGGGACACTAGAAATAGCATACTACACCCAACCCAGTTAGGGTTAACAGTTTTTATAGTTTTCATGTTTGTTAAAGGGACAGTATACACTCATTTTTATATAACTGCATGTAATAGACACTACTATAAAGAATAAGATGCACAGATACTGATATAAAAATCCAGTATAAAACTATTTAAAAACTTACTTAGAAGTTCTTAGTTTAGCTCTGTTGAAAAGGTAGCTGGAAAGCCCACTGCAAGTGGAAAATAAGACACTCTCCCTTCTTTTGCATATGAAAAGACCCTTTACACAAACAGGAGCAAGCTGGGGTTTGGTTATTAGTCTGAAAATCAGAGCAATGTTATTTAAAAATAAGCAAAACTGTACATTTTTTAAAAAAAACAAACTTTATGAGCTATATAAATAGATCCTCTACAAAACATTTATGCAAAGAAAAAATGAGTGTATAATGTCCCTTTAACAGTTTTTGGTTCAGTTGTTTAAATGTTAACATCTCCAACGCATGGGATATGATCACTTCAATTTGTATCCAATCTCATGAATGTAAAGAAAAGGCAATCTATTACATTTATCTCTCAAAATGTCAAAGGATTTAGTTCCCCACAAAAAAGCAGGGCTGCCCTGGTCGACTTAAAGGGACAATCAACACCAGAATTTTTGTTGTTTTAAAAGATAGATAATCCCTTAATTACCAATTCCCCAGTTTTGCATAATTAGTTATGCAAAACTGGGGAATTGTTAATTAAGGGATTATCTATCTTTTAAAACAGCAAAAAAATTTTTTTTTACAGTTTTGTTATAATTATACCTGTTTTACCTCTGTGATTTCCTTGTATCTAAGCGTCAGCAGACTGCCCCCTTATTTCAGTTCTTTTGACAGACTTGCAGTTTAGCCAATCAGAGCTGTCAACATGGTAAATTCACATGCATGAGCTCAATGTTATCTATACGAAACACGTGAACTAATGCCCTCTAGTGGTGAAAAACGATCAAAATGCATTTAGATTAGAGGCGGCCTTCAAAGTCTAAGAAATAAGCATATGAACCTCCTAGGTTTAGCTTTCAACTAAGTATACCAAGAGAACAAAGCAAAATTGGTGATAAAAGTAAATTGGACAATTACATGCCCTATTTGAAACATGAAAGGTTTTTTTTTTTTACTTGACTGTCCCTTTAAATAACAAAAAAAACGATATACTCCTACTCCAAGAAACCCATTTCAGACCCAACAAAGAACCTAGATATTTTAGTTCCACATACCTCACCCACTACCACAGCTCGTATAACTCTAGACAAAATGTAGTGAGCATCCTGATTAGAAGAAACAAAAAGTTGATAGTGACAAAGACGGCAGGTATTTGGCGGTCCAAGGTATACTTATAAGCTTAGTCACCGTTGTCAATATCTATGCTCGGACTCAGACACAGGACAAATTTTTCAAAACTCTGCAAAACAAACTACTTGATTTTCGCTAGAGGCATCATAATTATGGACGGAGACTTTAATTTCCTTTTAACCAACTATTGGATTCATCTACCTCTACCTCTCATATTCCACACAAAACTCTCAAACAAATATGGCAATCTTTCACCAACCCTGCTACACGACACATGGAGATATTTACATCCAACAACAAGAGATTAATCATTTTTTCCCCACCCAAATAAAACATATTCACGCTTAGATTATTTTTTCACAAACCAAAATGGTCTGCATTACATCACGAAATCCTCCATTAGCCACGCTGCTTGGTCAGACCGCTCAGCGGTAATTTTAACTATGTCTTGGCCCAGTAAACCAGACACTCCCTTCCTATGGCGCCTGGATGATTAGTTACTGTCAAACCCAATCACAGTTAAAACAATAGAAGACTCACTATCAGAATTCTTAAGTATAAATAACAACACACCGTATGTCAACCCTTACACTATTTGGGAAACTCATAAATGCCTTTATTAAAGTCACAACTAAGCAAACAAAAAAAAGAAAAATATAAACAATTATCTACTTTGCTTTCCAAACTCGAACACCTAGATAACGGAGAAACTCTGCCTCCAACCATGTTGGAAGCAAGAATCGTAGTCCTCCCTAAACCGGGTAAATCCCCACCTAGAGATGTCATTCACAAGCTGTTAAAATATACCACAAATGATGAGATCTGGCAGGCAGCAAGGTCCAGACAGACAATCACGTTTTAAAACCACAATTTACAAATCTACCAAGACTTATGCCCTCAAACAATACAGAGGAGAAAAGAGGTCCGTTTTATAACAAAAACTCTTCAAGAAAATAACATAAGGTACCGTTGGGGCTTCCCTTTTAGCCTAATTGTCACTCACGATGGAGCCCAACTATCATATAAATTTTTTGCAGATTTGGACACTCTAGTCAAGAGACTAAACCTCACTTTTGAACCTCCACCAGAAAGGATCATAGATGTACCCCCTCAAAGAGAGAACTCAGACAAAGACAACCCTAAAGAACAGTGATTCAATTGGAACAGAGTACCCTCAAAGAGAAGCAAGACAGGACCTACTTCCTCATCCAATAACACATGAAACTAATTAACTTTCTTGGACATTGCAAACCCCGAACCTCAGTCTTTGCTATGCAAGCCCTCATGCTCTCCAAGGTTACTACCAAACTTTTCAGACAGAGTGCCCGCTTGGGTCTTTCGGATGGGTGAAGATTGCGGTACAGTATAGACACCATTTGCCTATGCTGAGTTACTGTTTAATGACTGTATTTTATTGTGTGATAAGTATATAAGACTAAAACAGGGGTCCTATATGTGAGGAAGTAGAAAGAGGGATAGCCGGCCCTCACACCAAGGTTCATTACAAGTATTCTTCCCCGAACCTTGGTGTGAGGGCCGGCTACCCCTCTTTCTACTTCCTCACATATAGGACCCCGGTTTTAGTCTTATATACTTATCACCAGCTCTGTTTATATATGGTTCATGACGTGCCTTAACTAATGTATATCGTTACTAAATTACCCTAGAGTGCTACCTGACATCATTCCACCCCCAGAATGGTGTATACCAGGTCAATCTCATACACCAAATGTTGTTGTATTTCTTGCAACTATATTTTGTTTGTTTCTATCGTACTTATTGTAGGAGTTATATCTGCAGTAGGTTTTAACCATTCTACATGTTCCAGTTTCACAGTTTCCTCCTCAATACACCACAAAAGTCCAACAAGTGTTTAGCTCTTTCATCTGGAAGGGAAAATACAGAGAATCATGGTGGACTGGGGGTCCCAAATATAGATTCCTACATACTAGCAATATTCCTACAGCGTGTCCTCGACTGGAGGATACATAGAGACCAGAAAAGATGGATCCAATTGCAGGAAAGTCTTAATCAGGGAGTGAACCTTCCAGCCATGTGCTGGTTCTCAAATTTTGAAAACATAATTAAAGTTATAGCTGACCCGATCACTAGGGAAATTCTACACCAATGGGAGATGGCAAACAAGATAAACCCATACATGTCCACGAGACCTTCTCCCCTAACCTCTCTGATCCATAACACTGAATTCTCCTTAACCGACCTGGGGATACATGATCCTAAAATGGGCTCACCTACAGACATAGCTGTTTACCACCTCTCAGTTGAGGACTGTATGCTCTCACATCAGCAACTACAAGAAAAAGGGTTTCTGTGGGC
Organism: Bombina bombina; assembly: GCF_027579735.1. Taxonomy (NCBI): domain Eukaryota; kingdom Metazoa; phylum Chordata; class Amphibia; order Anura; family Bombinatoridae; genus Bombina; species Bombina bombina. The sequence continues at coordinate 758,371,222 of NC_069504.1, forward strand.
CAACAACGAAACATACACTATCCAGACTCCATAATATCATAACTCACCCCCCCTGGGGAATTTACAATATTCCATAGAATCATGGGAGAGGGAATTGGGGGTCATTATTCTCCCTCAGACAGCTTCCAATATATTTAGTAATACCAAATCTTCCTCCTCCTCAGCAACCATTGTGGAATTGAATTATAAGATACTCAATAACTGGTATCTCACCCCTAGACGTATACATAAATTATACCCTTCGACCAGTAACTGGTGCTGGAGATGTGGCCATGTGGGAAGCAAAATGGGACACATGTGGTGGTGGAGTAACAGTATAAATCATTTCTGGAGGGACATAATAGGCGAGATAGAGGAGGTCTTTTAGGTATTGATCCCCCTGGACCCACTAATATTTTTACTCAATAAACACCCAAAACTGCCTTCCAAAGCACACAGAATCTTATTCAGAATATTTACAAACAGTGCAAAGACGTTTATAGCTAAAAATTGGAAATCAAGTACCGCCCCTACTACGCTTATGTGGAGACAGAAAGCCACAGATCTAATGGAACTAGAAGAGTTCAGATCTTATAGGACGGATAAAAGGGACTCTTTTATCCTAGCACAAGCTATCTGGGATCACCATTTAAAGTACAGACACAACCGTAGTGAGACTCCTACTAGACACCCGACCTAGACATATGATAGCCTAGATAAATCTGCCAAGGACAAAATGATGGCATTCAAAAGCAACCCTTATGTACAATTAACTGCTGTATAGAGAAACATAAATATGAAAATTTTGTATATTTAAATTTAAAGGGCCATAATACCCAAATGTTTAAACACTTGAAAGTGATGCAGCATAGCTGTAAAAAGCTGATTAGAAAATATCTCCTGAACATCTCTATGTAAAAAAGAAAGATATTTTACCTCAAAAGTTCCTCAGTAGCCACCTCCCATTGTAAAGGATTTCTAAGCAGCATATTAGTATGTCTGTCCAGGGACATCTGAAGGGATGAGCATCGTGCACTCTCATATTATTTCACCAATCAGGTAAAGGAAGCTTACTATGAAATCTCATGAGAGTTAAGTCAAATCTCATGAGATCACAGTAAGAGTTCATGACCTCAGCACTGCTGATGCAGATTGGCTGCTGTTCATTTCTTCATTTTTTTTTTATTTTTACCTGCAGCTGGGAGCAGCTGAGTATAACTTTTTACACAGAACTTACTCTGGTGAGCTGAGGAAATTGTGAGGTAAAATATCTTCCTTTTTTACATAGAGATACTCAGGTGATATTTTCCTGTCAGCTTTTTACAGTTATACTGCATCAGTTTCAAGTGATTTAGCATATGAGTATTATGTCCCTTTAAATACTCATTCGAGTATCAAAAATGAGAACCTTTGTTAGTGAACAATCATTTGCAATGTATTACTTAATACTGTTGTTCTGAAGGTTTTTTGTCTGTAATACTGTGAAAGTAAAGTTTCTCAATAAAGTTTCTCAATAAAACTAATTTGGAATAAATTTCATTCCCTGGTAATTCACCTAGCTATAAAAGTCAGCCTCATTCTGAGATCATTGCTTGGTAATCTCTCTGATTTACTCAGTTCCAAGCTTACGTAAAGCAGTACCTGAAGTTTTTTTCCCTTTCTTGTTCTGGTCTGTTCCAGTGTTTTACTCAACCTGGCTGGTTCTCTCTCAGCATCAGTTTTTATGCTGAAGATCTCTACAGATCATAGGAATCTACATTTGCAGTCCTCTCAGCACCGCTGAAGCGTGATGTCACCTCCGCCTCTCTCCATCAATGCATCTGTGCATTTTTTACAGCAGGCTTGATTTTTTTCTATCTGCTCATATTGTATTCCAATAATTTGCTGCTACGCTGATATCAGTTCCTCCCTAAACGACAAGTATACACCTGCTGGGGGAGTTCCCTATAGCAGCTGTGTGTCCCTATTTCGTTGGGTAAAACAAACAGCTCCAGAGTGATACATTGTATCCTGAATACCTATACAACGTATCACTTTGTGTAAGATTCCATTCTTTTTACAAATGCACTATTTTTTCATACAATTGAGCAAGATACTCATTTACTCACACAGTTACCTTATTACAATTCATTGCAATGTTTATGAAGAGTTTATTATCAGCTAGACAGATTAAGGTCTGCAGTTGAGATTCTTGAATTTCACCTTATACAGAAATTACTGATGGAATGTTCAGAAGATATCCTTATAACACATCACATATTACCAAGCCCCAAAAATGAATCCAGCAGATCTACCAGCTCATGTTATAAATCTGTCTCAGAAAGTCGATTTGTTATCACAGCATGTCAGAGATTTACAGGTAGAAAACGACCAATTAAAACGATATATGAATGAAACAGTTAAAACTCCTATTGTACAATCCCCAGAACCCATTGTAGGATTGCCTGATTTAATGGTGATAGATCTCACTACAGAGAGTTTAAAAACGCTTGTACCCTCTTATTCACCTTGAAGCCAAAAACATATCCCAGTGAGAAAACTAGGGCGCAATCCGATATACGGCGCAGGTTTCGGCGCAAGCGTGGAAACCTGTGCCGCCCGTAGTTTCAGCTCACGCTATCACATATACGGCGCCATCAGATGCTAAAGTGCCGTAAGTCTGACAAACTAGCGATGTCCAGAAATCTGCGTAAGTACAAATTTCTGGAGTCGCCAGTGACTTACAACACTTTAGAAACTGCTGCTGCCTACAAAAACTGACTAAATTATAAAATCTCCCGTAACTGTCTAACACGCCTACCAAACATAGCCCGACACGTATACCCCTCTATCCGCAATCCCCCCTCTCACTCCTAACAATAAATATATTAACCCCTAAACCACCGCTCCCGGACCCCGCCGCCAGCTACATTAACTATATTACCCCCTAATATGATCCCCCTACACCGCCGCCACCTATTTTAACTATATTACCCCCTAATGTGAGCCCCCTACCCCGCTGCCACCTACATTATATGTACTACCCCCTAATCTGACCCCCTTACACCGCCGCCACCTATATTAAAATTATTTACCCCTAATCTAATCCCCTACACCGCCGCCACCTATATTAAATGTCTAACCCCCTAATGTGAGCCCCCTACACTGCCGCCACCTACATTAAAATTATTAACCCCTAATGTAATCCCCCTACACCGCCGCAATCTATATTAAAATTATTAGAGCCCCCTACCCCGCCACCACCTATTTTAACTACATTACCCCCTAATCTAATCCCCCTACACCACCGCCACCTATTTTAACTATATTACCCCCTAATCTAATCCCCCTACACTGCCGCCACCTATAATAAATGTATTACCCCCTAAAATGTCCCTACCCTAAACTAAAATACAAATAGCCCTGAAAAGGGCCTTTTGCGTGGCATTGCCCCAAAGTAACCAGCTCTATTACCAGCCCTTAAAAGGGCCTTTTGCGGGGCATTGCCCCAAAGTAACCAGCTCTATTACCAGCCCTTAAAAGGGCCTTTTGCGGGGCATTGTCACAAAGTAATCAGCTCTTTTACCTGTAATCTGACCCCCCTACACCGCCGCCACCTATATTAAATATATTAACCCCCAATCTAATCCCCCTACACCGCCGCCACCTATATTAAATATAGTAACCCCTAATCTAATCCCCCTACACCGCCGCCACCTATATTAAATATATTACCCCCTAATCTGACCCCCCTACACTGCCGCCACCTATATTAACTCTAATTATATTAGGGTTAATATAGTTAATATATTATATATATTAACTATATTAACTCTATCTAACCCTAACACCCCTAACTTAATTATTATTGCAATAAATCTAAATAATATTAATCTTATTAACTAAAATATTCCTATTTAAAACTAAATACTTACCTATAAAATAAACCTTAAGATAGCTACAATATAATTAATAATTACATTGTAGCTATTTTAGGGTTTATATTTATTTTACAGGTAACTTTATTTTAACTAGGTACAATAGCTATTAAATAGTTAATAACTATTTAATAGCTACCTATTTAAAATAATTACCAATTTACCTGTAAAATAAATCCTAACCTAAGTTACAAATACACCTACCCTATCACTAAATTAATTAAATAAACTACAATTATCTAAACTAAAATATAATTAAATACACTAAACTAAATTACAAAAAAACCCAAACACTAAATTACAAAAAATAAAAAAAGATTACAAGAATTTTAAGCTAATTACACCTAAACTAAGCCCCCTAATAAAATAACAAAGCCCCCCAAAATAAAAAAATGTCCCTACTCTAAACTAAATTACAAAAAGTAATCAGCTCTATTACCAGCCCTTAAAAGGGCCTTTTGTGGGGCATTGCCCAAAAGTAATCAGCTCTTTTACCTGTGAAAAAAAGAACAACCCCCCATTACAACCCACCACCCACACACCCCTACTCTAAAACCCACCCTATCCCCCCTTAAAAAAACCTAAGTCTAACCCCCAAGTGCTCCTTACCTGTCCTGAAGACTGGCGGAGAAGGTCCTGTTCCAGGCGGAGAAGTCTTCTTCCAGACGGCAACCTCTTCTTCTTCCAGGAACCAGCCGGCGTGGAGCGGAGGAGTTGAAGACCGATGACAGCGGAGCTGAAGACCGGCGACGCTGGAACTGAAGACCAGAGCCATGGAGCGTGGAGGATCCTCTTCATATGATCGCCGCCGTACACTGTATCGGAATTCAAGGTACGCGATTAAAAATGGCGTCCCTTGAATTCCTATTGGCTGATTTGAGCCTTCAAATTCAAATCAGCCAATCGGATGAAAGCTACTTTAATTCTATTGGCTGATTTGAATAGTCAATAGAATAATAGCTACTGTAATTCTATTGGCTGATTAGAATAGCCAATAGAATTACAGTAGCTCTTATTCTATTGGCTAATCAAATCAGCCAATAGAATTAAAGTAGCTCTCATCCGATTGGCTGATTTGAATTTGAAGGCTCAAATCAGCCAATAGGAATTCAAGGGACGCCATTTTTAATCGAGTACCTTGAATTCCGATTCAGTGTACGGCGGCGATCGTATGACAAGGATCCTCCACGCTCCATGGCTCCGCGGTCTTCAGTTCCAGCGTTGCCGATCTTCAGTTCCTGCATCGCCGGTCTTCAGTTCCAGAGAGGACGGTCTTCAGCTCCGCGGACATTGGTCTTCAACTCCTCCGCTCCGCGCCGGCTGGTTCCTGGAAGAAGAAGAGGTCGCCGCCTGGAACAGGACCTTCTCCGCCGGCCTTCAGGACAGGTAAGGAGCACTTGGGGGTTAGACTTAGGTTTTATTAAGGGGGGATAGGGTGGGTTTTAGAGTAGGGGTGTGTGGGTGGTGGGTTGTAATGGGGGGGGTGTTCTTTTTTTTCACAGGTAAAAGAGTTTGGGGCAATGCCCCAGAAAAGGCCCTTTTAAGGGCTGGTAATAGAGCTGATTACTTTTTGTAATTTAGTTTAGGGTAGGGACATTTTTTTATTTTGGGGGGCTTTGATATTTTATTAGGGGGCTTAGATTAGGTGTAATTAGCTTAAAATTCTTGTAATCTTTTTTTATTTTTTGTAATTTAGTGTTTTTTTTTTGTAATTTAGTTTAGTGTATTTAATTATGTTTTAGTTTAGATAATTGTAGTGTATTTAATTAATTTAGTGATAGTGTAGGTGTATTTGTAACTTAGGTTAGGATTTATTTTACAGGTAAATTGGTAATTATTTTAACTAGGTAGCTATTAAATAGTTAATTAAGCTATTATTAATTATATTGTAGCTATCTTAAGGTTTATTTTATAGGTAAGTATTTAGTTTTAAATAGGAATAGTTTAGTTAATAAGATTAATATTATTTAGATTTATTGCAATAATAATTAAGTTAGGGGTGTTAGGGTTAGATAGGGTTAATATAGTTAATATATATAATATAATAACTATATTAACCCTAATATAATTAGAGTTAATATAGGTGGCGGCGGTGTAGGGGGGTCAGATTAGGGGTTAATATAGTTAATATAGGTGGCGGTGGTGTAGGGGGATTAGATTAGGGGTTAATATATTTAATATAGGTTGCGGCGGTGTAGGGGGATTAGATTAGGGGTTAATATATTTAATATAGGTGGCAGCGGTGTAGGGGGGTCAGATTACAGGTAAAAGAGCTGATTACTTTGTGACAATGCCCCGCAAAAGGCTCTTTTAAGGGCTGGTAATAGAGCTGGTTACTTTGGGGCAATGCCCTGCAAAAGGCCCTTTTAAGGGCTGGTAATAGAGTTGGTTACTTTGGGGCAATGCCACGCAAAAGGCCCTTTTCAGGGCTATTTGTAATTTAGTTTAGGGTAGGGTCATTTTAGTATTTTAGGGGGTAATACATTTATTATAGGTGACGGTGGTGTAGGGGGATTAGATTAGGGGGTAATATAGTTAAAATAGGTGGCGGCGGGGTAGGGGGCTCACATTAGGGGGTAATAATTTTAATATAGATGGCGGCGGTGTAGGGGGCTCACATTAGGGGGTTAGACATTTAATATAGGTGGCGGCAGTGTAGAGGGCTCACATTAGGGGGTTAGATATATAATATAGGTGGCGGCGGTGTAGGGGGCTCACATTAGGGGGTTAGATATATAATATAGGTGGCGGCAGTGTAGGCGGCTCACATTAGGGGGTTAGATATATAATATTGATGGCGGCGGTGTAGGGGGATTACATTAGGGGTTAATAATTTTAATGTAGGTGGCGGCGGTGTAGGGGGATCACATTAGTGGGTTAGACATTTAATGTAGGTGGCGGCAGGGTCCGGGAGCGGCGGTTTAGGGGTTAAACACTTTATTAGGGATTGCGGCGGGGGATTGCGGTTGACAGGTAGATAGACATTGCACATGCGTTAGGTGTTAGGTTTTATTTTGCAGCCAGTTTAGGGAGTTACGGGGCTCCAATACTCAGTGTAAGGCTTACTACGCCTGCATTTTGTGGCGTGGTGAAAATGGAGTAAGATTTCTCAATTTTCGCCATGTAAGGCCTTACGCTGTATATTGGATACCAAACTGCGCGGGTTTGGTATACCTGTCTATGGGCCAAAAAACTACGGCCGAAGGCAGAAATATACGAGCGTAACTTCTATGTTACGCCGTATATGTGATACCAAACCAGCGCAAAATTTGGCGTCGCCGACTTTTGCAGGCAACGCTGCATATCGGATCGGGCCCCTAGAGTCTTAACTGTCATTTCACTCCTACAAGGTGAACCAAGAATTTGGGCCAACTCTTTTTTTTTAAACAGACGACCCCATACTGGGTTCCCTTGAGGGTTTCTTTACGAGGATCCCAACAAACAAATAACTGCAGAATTGTTAATGAGATCCCTAAAACAAACCAAAAGACCAGTTGAAGACTACATAGTAGATTTCAAAAGATATGCAAAAGACAACCTTTGGAATGACATATCTCTCCAAAACCAGTTCAGACTTGGTTCATACTCTTGATGAACTTATGACTCTTTCTGTGACTATTGATAGATGTTACCGTGAGAGGCGTCAAGAAAGATCCAACTTTGATTCATGCCCTAAAAACTTTCTTCCCCATATCGTCCCCTTCCAACACCCAAGAACTCTGATGAACCCATGGACATCAGTTTTATTTTAAGGACCTTTGACACAAGAGGAGAAGACTAGGAGGAGGGCATTAAATCTATGCCTGTGCTGTGCCGGTGCTACCCATACCGTGAAATATTGTCCCAACCTACTGAAACAAAAGGGTAAGATAAAAAAAATCATGAGATATGCCTTAAAGTATTAGTTGTAATTCATCTTATTGCACTCTCTCTCCAGTGGGGTTCACAAAAGGCGACGATTGAAGATGTAATAGATTCAGGAGCAAGTACCAATTACATTGATGCTACCTTTGTAAAATTTAAAAAAATTCCCCTTACAGCAAAAGAAACACCTGTCTCTTTCAGAGTTATTGATGGTAAGGAAATTAGTTCCAGTCCCATACTCTACGAAACAAAACCACTCCTCGTATCCACACACTCTTCACATTCTAAAATTTTAACTTCAATGCTATCTCATCACCTATATTCACTGCAGTCCTAGGATTAGAATGGTTAAGAATACACCAACCAACATCAATTGGGCAGAAGGCACACTACACTTTACCTCTGACCACTGTAAAAGTACATGTATCTCTACACCACTGATCCTTCATACTGAAGTAACTGAACTACCAGTGGCCTACAATGAATACGTAGATGTCTTTGACCCTAAAGAGGCCACTTCCTTGATTTCTCCATTATATATCCATAGGATATACGATTGTCCGGTTGATTTACTCCCAGGTGCAACTATGCCTTGTAGTCACATTTATCCTTTATCGCAGCCTGAGTTAGAACACCTTAAGGCATACATCGATGATAATTTAAAGAAGGGTTTTATTAGACCATCGACCTCTCCTGCTGGGGCAGGGATATTTTTCATTAGAAATAAAGTCTCTTCATTAAGACCCATTATAGACTATAGGGAATTGAACAAACGTACAGTTAAGAACCGTTATCCGTTGCATTTAATCCCAGAGATGATCGAACGCCTTCATGGTGCAAAATCACTAAGTTAGATCTATGCGGAGCTTACAATCTCGTTCGCATACGAGAAGGTGACGAATGACTGACAGCATTTTGTACTAGGTACGGACTTTTCGAGTATTATCGTCATGCCATTCGGCCTGTGTAATGCTTCTGCAACTTTTCAGAATTTCGTAAATGACATTTTTAGAGATCTTTTAGACATCTTCCTAGTCATCTATTTGGATGATATTTTGATATATTCTTCAAACCCTGAACAGCACATAGAACATGCCAAAACTGTTCTATTCCGTTTACGACAGCATAGTCTATATGCCAAACTAGAAAAATGCATATTCAACACAGATAGGATTACATTCTTGGGTTATCAAATCACACCCTCAGGTATAGAAACAGAAACATCTAAAGTTCAGGCCATTACTGAGTGGAAGACTTCTAAAAATAAGAAAGATATACAGTGTTTCATGGGTTTCTCATTAAGAAGATCGCAGCCATTACAAAACCCATTACTGATTTGACAAAGAAAAATAATGCCTCAAAACATTATTTACCACCGCATCCATCTTACATTTGCCAGATTCCAGTAAACAATATAGAGAGAAAGAGCTCCTTGCCAATAACTCAGATTTAGAACATTGGAGACATCTCCTTGAAGGTACAATCCTTCCTAATCAAATTTGCTGGCATTTGTTTTTCACCAGATTCAATTACCTCATAACATATAGACCAGGTAGTAAAAATGGGAAAGCGGATGCTTTATCCTGTAAAGATGACAAACCCGATTTTCACCATGACAACCACTCAGTCATTCCATATGATCACATCTGTATCCACAACCCTACTCAGTTACAATACCCTCAAGAGTTAGATTTTACAAAACCGATCTCACTTCTAGAGAAAATAAATGGACTTTATTACCATGTTAAACAAGTTTACATACCCCCCACCATGTGGAAAGAGGTTTTGCACATCGTTCATGACACTCTTCTTGCTGGTCATCCAGGCATGCAAAAAACGTATCTCCTGAAAAAGGAATTTTGGTGGCCTAAAATCACAAAAAACTCCAAGAATTATGTTCAATCCTGTTCCATTTGTGCCACTACTAACAGTGAAAAGAAATACCCCTATGATCTACTTTTATCTCTTAAATAAAAAGAGAGAAGCGCTCAACCTGGAAACAAACAATAGCATAATAGCTTGTTCTATGGCTAGTTACCACCCAAGAAGCAGCCTCTTTTTGCTCAGCATGTGCCTTTCACAGAGAAGAACTTTCCTGAAGCATATCAGTCTGATCCTGACTTCACAGTACAGTCCAGCCCCGAAATACCAGGCAATCCCTGGAGAGAGAAACAGCAAAACCCCAGACGTACGTTTCCTAATTCTTTGATTAGAAAAATAATCATATATACAAAATAAAATCATAATAACAAATGCAAACAAAATACCTCTTGTTACAAAACAACTGAAATATTGACCCAATCTTTTGTCATCAGAAAAAAAAAACAACATGCAAAAATAAAACTTAATTAGTCACACAGAATAAAATTAAAAATATTTCAAATACAGACAAACAAAAAAAAACAACTAAATAATCCAATCCTTCCACTTCTTTATCTTCCAGATGCCTTCAGAATCTAATTCCCCATATCGCCTCCTATCAAAAGAAAAATACAAAAACAACTTCCCACGAATCATACCCACACAATTACCTACAGTAACTACCTCTTTCTTAAAAATTAAAATATTACGCACATCCCACAACACCTCCTTCACACAACATGCCAACAACCATATCAATCTTGCTTTCTCCTTTTTCACACCACTTCCACACAAACCATACATCATCATATTAAAAGTAAAAAACTGCACTCCAGTCAGACCCTTAATCATAATTTTCAAACTTCTCCAAACATCCCTAGCATACTCACAATTCCAAAACAAATGAATAACACTCTCACTTTGACAACAACCATCCCTAGGACACACTTCTGAAGCCACTAAACGACGCACTCTCTGAAAATCCCTTGTCGGCAAACACTTATGCACACTCATCCAACTAATATCTTTCTGCCTATTCATCAAATACTTATTACACACATTTTTCCATACCAACACACATTCATTCTCATTCAAACCCCCAATCAACTCAAGACCTTCCTTCTTCTCCAACATTTTCAACACTATTCTGTTTGCACACCACATCTCCCTGCTAACATTCTCCAAACCATATTTTTTAATCCAACATTCCACCCTTACATAAAACCACGGAACAGCAAAACATACTGGTTTCTTTCTATCAATTTCAAACAAACCATATCGTTTTAAAACATTTCCACAAGCATACTTTACCATACAACCAGCCAAGCTATCCTTACTACTCAGAACCACACATCTACTAACATATTTCACAGCCAAGAATCTCTCCACATTTGGAAAACCCTTACCATCAACATTCTTACTCTTAACAATAACATCTCTTTTCAAACGCTCCATACCAGAACTCCAGAAAAAAGAAAACAACACTCTCAAAATTCTCCAAAAAATCCTCTCAGGAGGCGGAAAAACTAAAGCCAAATATAACATAATAGGGATCAAAACCGATTTAATTAACTAACATTTTTCCTTCCAAAGATAAAGTCCTTAAAGACCAAAACTGAAGTTTTCTACTCACTTTATCAAAAACATTCTCCCAACTTTCCAAGCCTTTTCAAATTCACATCAAATGTCACACCCAACACCTCAATTGCACCGTCAGTCACAGGCCATACACAGGAATCAATCTCCCTATCATTACCAAAAACTTTAACTTTACACTTATTCCAATTAACTCTGAAACCACTTGCCAAACATTCAACCAACGTTTTCACCCTCCTCAAACCAGCCTGAGTCTCACATACCACACTCACATCATCCATATACCCAATCACTTTTAAATACCTTCCATTACTGCCAGGAACACTCACACCTCTAACTAATTTATCCTTCCTCAAACTAGTTAACAATGGCTCAATGACACATACAAATAACACAGGAGACAAAGGACATCCTTGACGCAATCCAGATTTAACACAAAATTCCTCAGTCAAAAAACCATTAACCTGAACTTGACTCACAATATCACAATACAAACATCCAATAATCTTACCAGAAAAACCTAAACGTTCTAAAACACGAAACATAAAATCATGCACTACCCTATCATATGCTTTTTCAAAATCCACAATAGCAACAGCAACAGACCTCATCCTCTCCCTCACATACCACAGTACATCACGTAGTAACAACAAACTTTCAGAAATCTGACGCCCAGGAACAGCACACACTTGCTCTTCACCCACAACCTTACCAATCACTCCACGTATTCTATTTGCTAGCACCTTTGCAATAACCTTATAGTCAACATTCAACAACGTAATCAGCCTCCAATTCCTCAAATCTCTCTTATCACCCTTTTTAAATAACAAAACAATCAAACCTTTCCTCATTGAAACAGGCAAAACATTCATTCTCAAAACAAACATCCAACATATCCACCCCAATCAAATTCCAAAAACAAGTATAAAATTCAACAGGCAAACCATCACAACCAGGTACCTTTCCATTCTTAAAATTTCTAACAACCTCTGCAATCTCATCCAAACTTAGATCCCTTTCTAAGAAATCATTATCATATTTTTCCAACTTAACCTCAATGTCTTCCAACAACTCCTTTTCCAATAAAACATCTCTTGTCTTTTCTTTATACAGCTCACTATAAAACTCATGAACCTCACACAAAACACCATCCGTACCATTCATTTCACACTCAACCTTATCAAAAACACTAACAAAACCAGTCTTTCCTTCAAAAGCTTTCTTAAAAAAATATTTACTACAAGACTCATCCTTTTCCATTTTCTCCAATCTTGCCATAAAAACTATTTTCTTTCCTTTTTCATGCATACACTTTTTAATTATCTTTCTTGCTTCAGCAATTTCCTCATGCAGATCAATACCACAATTTCTCAATTCATACAAATACAACAACCTCAGATACCATTTATCATACAACTCCCTTTCCATTCTAGCTTTCTCACAGCCTTTCTTAATAAAAAACCTCTTTATTTCCACCTTCAACCATTCCCACCACATAAGCACATTACTAAAATCACATTTTCTTTCACGCCACCTTTCATACATCCTGTCATGATCCGGTGTACATGCGCTCAGGAAACAGACCCTCGGGGCAGTGGTAGGGATTTGAAGACACCGACCCCTGACCCGGGGAAGAGTATCCTGGACGTGGATAGATGATATTCTGTGATTCATAGTTGCTAGAAGTTATTGAAGAATTAATGGAGGGTGCAATATTTGTTTACAATATATTCTGGCTTCACTGTGACTTATAGTTAGTTAATAGAAGTAGCTGCAGGATTCAATGAGAGAAAAATATAGCAATATGGAATGTTCAGGTTTCAGAGTAAACTGGTAAAAGATTGACACTTAGATGCAAACTAGGGCCTAGATTTAGAGTTCGGCGGTAAAAGGGCTGTTAACGCTCCGCGGGTTTTTTTCTGGCCGCACCATAAATTTAACTCTGGTATCGAGAGTTAAAACAAATGCTGCGTTAGGCTCCAAAAAAGGAGCGTAGGGCATTTTTACCGCAAATGCAACTCTCGATACCAGAGTTGCTTACGGACGCGGCCGGCCTCAAAAACGTGCTCGTGCACGATTCTCCCATAGGAAACAATGGGGCTGTTTGAGCTGAAAAAAAACCTAACACCTGCAAAAAAGCAGCGTTCAGCTCCTAACGCAGCCCCATTGTTTCCTATGGGGAAACACTTCCTACGTCTGCACCTAACACTCTAACATGTACCCCGAGTCTAAACACCCCTAACCTTACACTTATTAACCCCTATTCTGCCGCCCCCGCTATCGCTGACCCCTGCATTACACTTTTAACCCCTAATCTGCCGCTCCGTAAACCGCCGCAACCTACGTTATCCCTATGTACCCCTAATCTGCTGCCCTAACATCGCCGACCCCTATATTATATTTATTAACCCCTAATCTGCCCCCCACAACGTCGCCGACACCTACCTACACTTATTAACCCCTAATCTGCCGAGCGGACCTGAGCGCTACTATAATAAAGTTATTAACCCCTAATCCGCCTCACTAACCCTATCATAAATAGTATTAACCCCTAATCTTCCCTCCCTAACATCGCCGACACCTACCTTCAATTATTAACCCCTAATCTGACGACCGGAGCTCACCGCTATTCTAATAAATGTATTAACCCCTAAAGCTAAGTCTAACCCTAACACTAACACCCCCCTAACTTAAATATAATTTACATCTAACGAAATAAATTAACTCTTATTAAATAAATGATTCCTATTTAAAGCTAAATACTTACCTGTAAAATAAATCCTAATATAGCTACAATATAATTTATAATTATATTATAGCTATTTTAGGATTAATATTTATTTTACAGGCAACTTTGTAATTATTTTAACCAGGTACAATAGCTATTAAATAGTTAAGAACTATTTAATAGTTACCTAGTTAAAATAATAACAAATTTACCTGTAAAATAAATCCTAACCTAAGTTATAATTAAACCTAACACTACCCTATCAATAAAATAATTAAATAAACTACCTACAATTACCTACAATTAACCTAACACTACACTATCAATAAATTAATTAAACACAATTCCTACCAATAAATACAATTAAATAAACTTGCTAAAGTACAAAAAATAAAAAAGAACTAAGTTACAGAAAATAAAAAAATATTTACAAACATAAGAAATATATTACAACAATTTTAAACTAATTACACCTACTCTAAGCCCCCTAATAAAATAACAAAGCCCCCCAAAATAAAAAATTCCCTACCCTATTCTAAATTAAAAAATTTACAAGCTCTTTTACCTTACCAGCCCTGAACAGGGCCCTTTGCGGGGCATGCCCCAAGAAGTTCAGCTCTTTTGCCTGTAAAAAAAAACATACAATACCCCCCCCCCAACATTACAACCCACCACCCACATACCCCTAATCTAACCCAAACCCCCCTTAAATAAACCTAACACTAATCCCCTGAAGATCTTCCTACCTTGTCTTCACCATCCAGGTATCACCGATCGGTCCTGGCTCCAAGATCTTCATCCAACCCAAGCGGGGGCTAGACATCCACTGAAGAAGTCCAGAAGAGGGTCCAAAGTCTTCCTCCTATCCGGCAAGAAGAGGACATCCGGACCGGCAAACATCTTCATCCAAGCGGCATCTTCGATCTTCTTCCATCCGGTGCGGAGCGGGTCCATGTTGAAGCAGGCGACGCGGATCCATCCTCTTCTTCCGATGTCTCCCGACGAATGACGGTTCCTTTAAGGGACGTCATCCAAGATGGCGTCCCTCGAATTCCGATTGGCTGATAGGATTCTATCAGCCAATCGGAATTAAGGTAGGAATTTTCTGATTGGCTGATGGAATCAGCCAATCAGAATCAAGTTCAATCCGATTGGCTGATCCAATCAGCCAATCAGATTGAGCTCGCATTCTATTGGCTGTTCCGATCAGCCAATAGAATGCGAGCTCAATCTGATTGGCTGATTGGATCAGCCAATCGGATTGAACTAGATTCTGATTGGCTGATTCCATCAGCCAATCAGAAAATTCCTACCTTAATTCCGATTGGCTGATAGAATCCTATCAGCCAATCGGAATTCGAGGGACGCCATCTTGGATGACGTCCCTTAAAGGAACCGTCATTCGTCGGGAGACATCGGAAGAAGAGGATGGATCCGCGTCGCCTGCTTCAACATGGACCCGCTCCGCACCGGATGGAAGAAGATCGAAGATGCCGCTTGGTTGAAGATGTTTGCCGGTCCGGATGTCCTCTTCTTGCCGGATAGGAGGAAGACTTTGGACCCTCTTCTGGACTTCTTCAGTGGATGTCTAGCCCCCGCTTGGGTTGGATGAAGATCTTGGAGCCAGGACCGATCGGTGATACCTGGATGGTGAAGACAAGGTAGGAAGATCTTCAGGGGATTAGTGTTAGGTTTATTTAAGGGGGGTTTGGGTTAGATTAGGGGTATGTGGGTGGTGGGTTGTAATGTTGGGGGGGGGTATTGTATGTTTTTTTTACAGGCAAAAGAGCTGAACTTCTTGGGGCATGCCCCGCAAAGGGCCCTGTTCAGGGCTGGTAAGGTAAAAGAGCTTGTAAATTTTTTAATTTAGAATAGGGTAGGGAATTTTTTATTTTGGGGGGCTTTGTTATTTTATTAGGGGGCTTAGAGTAGGTGTAATTAGTTTAAAATTGTTGTAATATATTTCTTATGTTTGTAAATATTTTTTTATTTTCTGTAACTTAGTTCTTTTTTATTTTTTGTACTTTAGCAAGTTTATTTAATTGTATTTATTGGTAGGAATTGTGTTTAATTAATTTATTGATAGTGTAGTGTTAGGTTAATTGTAGGTAATTGTAGGTGGTTTATTTAATTATTTTATTGATAGGGTAGTGTTAGGTTTAATTATAACTTAGGTTAGGATCTATTTTACAGGTAAATTTGTAATTATTTTAACTAGGTAGCTATTAAATAGTTCTTAACTATTTAATAGCTATTGTACCAGGTTAAAATAAATACAGAGTTGCCTGTAAAATAAATATTAATCCTAAAATAGCTATAATATAATTATAAATTATATTGTAGCTATATTAGGATTTATTTTACAGGTAAGTATTTAGCTTTAAATAGGATTAATTTATTTAATAAGAGTTAATTTATTTCGTTAGATGTAAATTATATTTAAGTTAGGGGGGTGTTAGTGTTAGGGTTAGACTTAGCTTTAGGGGTTAATACATTTATTAGAATAGCGGTGAGCTCCGATCGGAAGATTAGGGGTTAATAAGTGTAGGTAGGTGTCGGCGACGTTGTGGGGGGCAGATTAGGGGTTAATAAATATAATATAGGGGTCGGCGATGTTAGGGGCAGCAGATTAGGGGTACATAGGGATAACGTAGGTGGCGGCGCTTTGCGGTCGGAAGATTAGGGGTTAATTATTTTAAGTAGCTGGCGGCGATGTTGTGGGGGGCAGATTAGGGGTTAATAAATGTAATATAGGGGTCGGCGGGGTTAGGGGCAGCAGATTAGGGGTACATAAGTATAACGTAGGTGGCGGTCGGCAGATTAGGGGTTAAAATTTTTAATCGAGTGTCGGCGATGTGGGGGGAGCTCGGTTTAGGGGTACATAGGTAGTTTATGGGTGTTAGTGTACTTTAGGGTACAGTAGTTAAGAGCTTTATAAACCGGCGTTAGCCAGAAAGCTCTTAACTCCTGCTATTTTCAGGCGGCTGGAATCTTGTCGTTAGAGCTCTAACGCTCACTGCAGAAACGACTCTAAATACCAGCGTTAGAAAGATCCCATTGAAAAGATAGGCTACGCAAATGGCGTAGGGGGATCTGCGGTATGGAAAAGTCGCGGCTGCAAAGTGAGCGTTAGACCCTTTAATCACTGACTCCAAATACCAGCGGGCGGCCAAAACCAGCGTTAGGAGCCTCTAACGCTGGTTTTGACGGCTACCGCCGAACTCTAAATCTAGGCCTAGGTTTGTTGCAGGTTCACAGTACATAATATTATATAAAGCTGTATGTCAGAGTTAAGCACAGCTGCACAGGTAGTTAGACAAGCTGAAAGTTTAGGCATTGTTTGTGCTTATAAATGCAAACTTGGTTTGTTGCAGGTTCACAGTACATAATATTATAAAGAGCTGTATGTCAGTAATTAGCAGAGCAGCACAGGTGATACACAGGTTGCAGGTCTTAGGCATTAATTACTGTTTTGTGCATATATTGAAGAATCACATGAAAGCTTTTAACTGAACATAAAGATGCAGAGTTCTGAATAGCAGCAGGATATTTCAGCAATGACAACTTGTAGCAGAGAAATAGTTATAAAGTTCTGAGTAAGATGCTGTTGTAATTAGAGAGTGATGGTAAGCAAAAACATAGTTGATTTATAATAAAGTTCAGAGATTGTTAAGTAGCTGTGTCCAGGAAACAGAATGGAGATATTCTTGATACTTGTGGTTTGATGATATTTTGCATAGGTAATAGAAAATGCTGTATCTTGGAATAGTTGCTAAGTTCATGCAGGAAACAGTCACAGACCTCTGTTGTTCAGGATCACAACTTCAATGTTAATGCAAAGCACATTAGACCTGAGAAGGCTTAAAAAGAGGCTGAGGTAAACAGGTGCATGAATGATTAATCAGGCAGGCAAGCAAGCTGAATGTGAATACTGCCCAAATGCAGCAGTCAGAGAAGGAAGTCTTAAAGGGATAGTGACATTAGGCTGAGATATGTTACACATCCAAACAAACTGATGCTTAATCTTCTCATCTTCTAACAAATCCACATTCAGTTTCCAAACACCCTTACCATACTTGATCTTCAAATCACAATTCACCTTACACATCAAAAGGGCATGATCCGTAAAGGGCATCCGCTTTAAAGAAAAATCATCAACACATAAAAATTTAGATAAAAAACAAAAATCAATTTGAGATTTTATCCCACCACTATCACTAAAGAAAGTAAAACCCTCCCCTGAAAAAGAAACAGACCCGAAGGCATCCTTCAAACCGAAAGATTTAAGCAAATCAAGTAAAAACTTCCCTGAGCTATCCACCCTACAATCACTCCCACCCTCTCTGTCCCCATTCTTAATAATATAATTAAAATCCCCAACCAAAAAAGTTGGCTCTCGACCTGGCAGAAAAAACTTTAAAGTTTCAAAATTAAGCAAACGTTCTACCCTATTTGGAGAAGCATATACATTAAACAAACGAAAAACAGTCCCACAAAAACTAAAACTAACCAAAAGTACCCGACCTGGGACAATATGAACTACATTAAGGATAGAAAAACTAAATCCCTTAAACAAAACTCCCACCCTCCCATTCCTATCAGAAGAACAAGACCATACTTTAGGACCATATTCCCAGTCAGCACATTTAGGATGTTCAGAGAGACCACATTCCTGCAAACAAAAAATATTAGCAGAACATACAGATAATAACTTAAAAATTGCAGCTCTCCTTGCTATAGTTTTCATACACCTGACATTAAGGGAAGAAATGGTCAGAAACATCACAAAAATAAATTAAAGAAAAACAAAAAAAGAAATAACATCAGGACTTCTTCTTTCCTTTCTTTTTCTTAGGACTCAAAGGAGATCCTTTAAATCTGCCTCTGTGACGTTCCGACCTCCTAGGCTCCCCCTTGCCAGCCTCATAACCAGTAACTTCAGCAAGTTGGTTCACATCTCTTTTATCTAGATAACCAACAGAAGAGGCATCAGAAAAGTCACCTATACACTGGCTTGAGTCAGAAGGAACATCTTTAGTAGAGACAGAAGGAAACTCTGAAATTAAAGAGTCAGCATCACTTGTAGTATCTGGATCTGCACCCTTAACTACTGGAAGATCAAATTCAGGACTCTCCCATCCATCAGAATCCACATCTTTTTTTCGCTTGGAGGCAGATTTTTTCCCTGCAGTGTCCATATCCTCCTCAGAACTAGAGGACACAACAGCAGACCAATCAATGTTCTCCCCTTCACCAAGAACAGCATCAGGATCACAAGATGACTCACTGAAGGAAAAATTCTCTGTCCCAGGAACAGCAACAGTATCATCCACAGAATTGGGCAACAGGGCTTCAAGAACATCTGAAGCAGCTATCACATTAGATGTAGCAAGATCCACCTCCTGAAGATGAGATTGGGCTTCCTCCACCTTCTCAGCCACAGGAACCACCACAGGAGCATCAGACACCTCTCCGACAGGGACCCAACTGCAGATTTCTTGCACAAAAGAGGTAATATAGAGTTCAATGCCTTATCAGAGACCTCCTCTTCATTCACAGATGGCTCAACTGCAATTAAAGATGTTTTTTTTTGCAACATCAGCATAGGAAGGCTTCACTCTATCAAGCCCCTGCAACATCATCAAAAAACACATCCTGCACAGATGACTTGAAGAACCACACAGGTCACAGGTCCGGCGTTTACTACAGTGGGCAACAAGATGATCCTCCTCACCGCAATTTCGACATCTGGCACCTGGGCAATTTTCAGCAATGTGACCAAACAGGTTGCAACTACGGCAAAAAAGAGGCATGTCATCATAGTATAGGAAACCTCTATTTCCACCAATGGCGAAAGTCTGTGGAGGGTGTTTCTTTCCACCAATACCTAATTCATCAGGCACAAACCGCACCCAGAACCTGTGCTTTCCATTGAAAGTCCCAAACTGATTCTTCAGCTTGCTACCTCCTTGAACATCATCAAAGTAGCGACAAAGAAACAGTCGAATTTCCACATCAGTGACCCAAGGGTTGTACATATGTACTGTCACCGGGATTCTTCTCTCCCTCTGCACACAGGCAACAAATTTCATGCCAACCAACTCTGGAGCAGCAGCCATATCAATAGTCCGTTGATAGCAGGTCTGTAAATAATGCTCATCGGTGAAAGCCACATCAAAAATCCCTCTTGAAGAGAATGACTGAACACAATGCAAACTTGCTCTTGGCATCTTCAAAACACCCTCCAAAACCACCTGCTGGACATGAGCCAAACCAATCTTCTCTCGAAAGTCCTCAGAAATCAACACCCAAAGTGTATGGGGAACATTTGGCACATTGTAGCCATATTTGCCCTATTGCCTCTTTAGGCTGGATTTCAGAGCGCCCCTCCAAAAGCAGCATGTGGCTGAAGTCCAGGGACGATCCCAAAAGGCCAAGGGGACGGCCCTACTACCCAGTTGCTCTATGCCTAAGGAGTAGCCACCCCCCCAATAGCAGCAGGAGCCCAAACCCCAAAGGGAAAGGACCCCAGGCCGAAGGAGCAGGTCTCCAGGCAGCAAATCTTTCAACCAAGACCAAGCACAGAAAACTGCACTTGATCCAAGCCAAAGGCCCGAGAAGCAACCTCAGCTGATCATTTCGGCCTATTGTGGGCCTCGACAGTGAGGTGCAGCCATATCCCTCTAGGCACACTGAGCAGCGGGTCCATGTCTGGATTCCCGCATCACACTTAGGGAGACTTCCCAAAATGTCATAATTTGCATAAATAAAAAGAGAGAAGCGCTCAACCTAGAAACGAACAATAGCATTATAGCTTGTTCTATGGCTAGTTACCACCCAAGAAGCAGCCTCTTTTTGCTCAACATGTGCCTTTCACAGAGAAGAACTTTCCTGAAGCATATCAGTCTGATCCTGCCTTCACAGTACAGTCCAGCCCCGAAATACCAGGCAATCCCTCTCTGAATGAGAGAAACAACAAAATCCCAGACGTATGTTTCGGCCTATTGTGGGCCTCGTCAGTGAGGTGCAGTCATATCCCTCTAGGCACACTGAGCAACGGGTCCACATCTGGATTCCCACTTAGGGAGACTTCCCAAAATGTCATAATTTGCATAAATAAAAAGAGAGAAGCGCTCAAGCTGGAAACGAACAATAGCATACTAGCTTGTTCTATGGCTAGTTACCACCCAAGAAGCAGCCTCTTTTTGCTCAACATGTGCCTTTCACAGAGAAGAACTTGACTTCACAGTACAGTCCAGCCCCGAAATAACAGCAAAATCCCAGATGTACGTTTCGGCCTATTGTGGGCCTCGTCAGTGAGGTGCAGCCCATATCCCTCTAGGCACACTAAGCAACGGGTCCACGTCTGGATTCCCGCATCACACTTAGGGAGACTTCCCAAAATGTCATAATTTGCATAAATGAAAAGAGAGAAGCGCTCAACCTGGAAACGAACAATAGCATAATAGCTTGTTCTATGGCTAGATACCACCCAAGAAGCAGCCTCTTTTTGCTCAACATGTGCCTGTCAGGGTGCCAGGAATCAGACTGAGATGAGAAGTGGAAAAATAATCACACCTTTATTAATAGCAAAAAATAATAAAAAGTCCACAAGTCAAATAACAAGCCAGGATTCAAAACCAGAGCTGGTAGTCATGCGAGCCGAGTCAGGAGCCAAAGCGAATAGTCGGACAAACCAGAATCAGGAACAAGGAAAACAGCAGAGTCAGGAACAAGCCAGGGATCAGGAACCAGGAAGGACGTCAGGCAGCCAGGTAATACACAGGAACTCTCACATACAGGTCTGAGACAACGCAAAGGCAAGAGGCCCTTTAAATAATAAGTGATGACATCACAATTCTGAGACTGCATCCTGTCTCACATAGATGATGCACACCAGTCTGGCCATAAAAGGAAGTGCAGGAAATGAGCAGCATCCCCCACAATGCACCATAGTCAGGAAGAGAGGTGAGTAAAATGGCTGCCAGCAGCACATGGCAAACAAAACAGGGAAAAAACCCTGACAGTACCCTCCCCTCAACGACCCCTCCCCGCGGGAGGACAAAAGGCTTCTTGAGGAAACGGGCATGGAAGGCACGGAGGAGGGCGGGAGCATGAACATCAGAGGAGGGAACCCAGGAACGCTCCTCCGGACCGTAGCCCCTCCAGTGAACCAAATACTGTACATGGCCCATGGACATACTCTCGTATGTCAATAATGCTGCTGACCTCATACTCCTCATGGTTGTCAACAAAGATAGGGCGGGGACAAGGCAACACAGTGGTAAACCGATTACAAACCAATGGTTTCAAGAGGGAGACATGAAAAACATTGGAGATGCGCATAGCAGGATGAAGGTCAAGCGCGTAGGCCACAGGATTAACCCGTTGGAGTATTCAAAAAGGACCAACATAACGGGGAGCCAATTTATTGGAAGGCGCACAAAGGTTTAAGTTGCGGGAGGACAGCCAAACTCTCTCACCAACCTGGTAGGAAGGTACGGGCAGGCGCCTACGATCAGCCTGGAACTTTTGGCGCTGCATAGAACGATAAAGGCAATCCTGAATCTGCACCCACGTGGAACGGAGTTGCCGGAGATGCTCCTCCAAAGCCGGAATACCCTGAGACATGAATGAATCGGGCAACAAGGATGGTTGAAACTCATAATTTCCCCATGGGAAAAAAAAACACCTTTATTTTGTACTCATGTGATGTGCAGGCTACACAGATTCTGCTGGGAGTAATGTATCATTACCATACATCACACATTTAAACTGCAACATAGGGAATACACATCCTTGCAATACTCAGCTACAGTATTTATTTATATTGCTTTGCATATGAGATGAAAATACTTCCTATGAGATCTTTTACCCTAACTTGGAAGAAGCATTAATAGCACTATTACGAGCAAACTCTGCCCAAAGTAACAGTTCAGACCAATTATTGTGGTGATCTGAGACGTAGCAACAGAGGAACTGTTCCAGAGCTTGATTAGACCGTTCCGCAGCCCCATTGGATTGAGGGTGATATGCCGTGGAGAAGGAAAGCTGGATCCCCATTTGAGCACAAAAGGAACGCAAAAATCTGGACACAAACTGGCTACCCTGGTCCGACACTATCTCCTTGCAAACGGAAGACCTCCCGGGCAAAAATTGAAGCAAGCTCCTGAGCAGTAGGCAGCTTCATCAAGGGAATGCAATGTGACATTTTAGAAAAACGGTCAACCACCATAAGGATAACCGTATTGCCATTGGAAACAGGGAGCTCGACAATGAAGTCCATGAAAAGATGTGTCCAAGGACACTCACCATTAGCAATAGGTTGAAGAAGACCCACAGGAAGATGTCGAGGAGTCTTATTCTGTGCACAAACTTAGCAGGAGGCAACATACGCAGCAACATCAGAATGAAGACCTGGCCACCAGAATTGTCGAGTGACAGACCAAATCATTTGATTCTTGCCTGGGTGACCTGCGGCTTCAGGATAGTGGTAAGTGTGCAAAAGTTTAGTTCGAAGATTCTCAGGAACAAAACACTTACCACTAAGTTTCTCAGGAGGTGCATTGGTTTGTGCAGCCAGGATCTCCTCCCCCAAGGGAGAAGTCAAATTAGTATGTATGTAGCCAAAATATGGTCAGGAGGTATAACAGGAGTAGGTACAGACGACTCCTTGGACAGAGGCGAAAATTGTCGAGAGAGGGCATCAGCCCTAACATTCTTACTACCAGACAGGTAGGAGACCACATAATTAAACCGAAACAAAAATTAGAGCCCATCTGGCCTGTCGGGCGACAAACGTTTTGCTTCAGATAGATAAATTAAATTCTTGTGGTCAGTAAGAATGAGCACTGGCAGGCTAGTACCCTCAAGAAGATGCCTCCATTCCTTGAGTGCCAAAATTATGGCCAGTAATTCCCTGTCGCCAATTTCATAATTGCACTCCGCTGGAGACAATTTCTTAGAGAAGAAACCACACGGATGCAAGCAACCGTCAGGCATAGGACGTTGAGACAAGAGGGCACCTACTCCAGTCTCAGATGCATTAACCTCAAGAATGAAAGGCAGGACATGGTTAGGATGAGCCAGAACTGGAGCGGCAGCAAAGGCAGTCCTAAGACTTATCAAAGGCCTTAATGGCAGTAGGTGACCAATGGAGTGGATTATTCTCTTTACGGGTCATGTCTGTGATAGGTTTGACCAAGGAAGAAAAGTTTTTAATAAACTTTCTATAGTAATTGGCGAACCCCAAAACTAAAAAGTTGGAGGCTATCCAAGCATGTCAAATAAATTAAACTTCAAACAAAAACCAAGAGAATGCCCATGCCTTCCAACCTTACATAAAACCAGGAAATTTTCAGTTGCCACAACTAGAACCCACTAATAATAATCAAAAGAGAGGGTATCTCTCTGAAAAATTCTAAAAATAAAACATAAAGAAGGAACAACAAATTCCCAAAAGTCACCTTATAAAAAAAAAAAAAGGAAATGACAGATAACCCGAAACTAATTAAAACAAAAGATATTGCCAAAGGGAACAAAAGCTTCCAAAAAATGTATGCTTACCTGATAAATTAATTTCTTTCATGTTGGTGAGAGTTCACATTCCAATACTCCTGAGAATTACTCTTCTCTACCACTAGGAAGAGGCAAAGATTCCCCAAACCCCAAGAGGTCTATAAAACCACTAATACCTCACACATATATCAGTCAAACCTATCGTCAAGCAAGTGAGGTAAGAAAAACAGAATAAAATCCATAAAAAGGATCAGGGAAAAAAGATCAAAAAAATTCAATCCCAAGAAAACAAAGGGTGGGGTCTCATGGACTCTCACCACCATGAAATAAATTAGATTATCATGTAAGCATAAATTATGTGGTTAGAGTCCACGATCCATTACTCATGGGAACTAATACTCAAGCTGTGGCAGTCCATGAGCAGTAACATAAAGGGAGGAATTAAAAAAAAAACATCTTTTTCACTGAGAAAACAAATCCACAACCCCAAAGAATTATTTTTTTATAATGCACTTAAAAACAGGCATATCCATCTAACTGAAACAACTGCCTGAAGGACCTTTCTACCAAAGGCTGCTTCAGAGGAAGCAAAAACATAAAAATGGAAACCTTAAGTCAACTATTTATTATTATTATTATTATTGGTTATTTGTAGAGTGCCAACAGATTCCGCAGCGCTATAAACAAATGCGGAGTACAAAACAATTATAGGGATCAAATGGGTAGAGGGCCCTGCCAAGAGTTGCACTGTAGTAGTCAGCTCTTAAGAAGGTGATCTACAAACAGCTGGACTCTTAGGCTTACATGCTAAGGGGGTTCAGGAAATAACAATGGAGGAGAGGAACTGGTATAAAGAAAGGTTAGCGTAGGTTGTATGCATGCCTGAACAGTAGAGTCTTTAGGGAGCATTTGAAGCTTTTAAAACTAGAAGAGAGTCTTGTGGAGCGAGGCAGAGAGTTCCACAAGATGGGAGCCAGTCTGGAGAAGTCCTGTAAACTGAACTCCTCATCCTTAAAAGTCCAAGAAGTGGCAATTGACCTAGTAGAATGAGCCGTAATCCTCTGTGGTGGAGGCTGACCTGCCTCCAAATAAGCTCTGTGAATCAAAAGTTTTAACCAAGAGGCTAAAGAAACAGCAGAGGCCTTCTGACCTTTCCTATTCCCAGAGAAAAGAACAAACAGAGGTTTGACTAAAATTCTTAGTAGCATCAACATATTTCAATGCCTTAACAACATCCAAGGAATGCAAAGATCTTACATTAGCATTCATAAGATTAGGACACACAGAAGGAACAACAATCTATCTACTAAGTTGTCTGAAGAAACAACCTTAGGCAAAACCTTTGGCCTTTTTCAATATTATATTAGCTCTGATAAATTGTAAAATATAAATAATTGCCCTCCAATCAGATCGTCTCAATTGTGATTAGCCCGCCAAATTTGCGAACACTAAAAATAGTGCGCTTCTGTTTCCAGAATCTCGTGCGTCACTTGCAGTAGTCATGCGTGCATACAGTATTGGATTTAGAGACCTTATTGGTTGTGGTAAAAAAAATAAAAAGCGGATGTCATGTTATGGGCAAGGAATATATATTTGAGGAAAAAAATAAGTGTTAATTTGGATGATAAGGCAAAAAAAACCCCATTGTAATATACACTCACCGTTCACTATATTAGGTACACCTATTACAATTTGGTAATACAAATTGCTAATCAGCCAATCACATGGCAGCAACTCAATGCATTTAGGCATCTAGACGTGGTGAAGACGACTTGCTGAAGTTCAAACCGAGCATCAGAATGGGGAAGGGGATTTAAGTGACTTTGATTGTGGCATGGTTTTTGGTTCCAGACGGGCTGGTCTGAGTATTTAAAAAACTGCTGTTCTACTGGGATTTTAACACACAACCATCTCTAGGGTTTACAGAGAATGGTCAGAAAAAGAGAATATCCAGTGAGCAGCAGTTGTGTGGATGACAATGCCTTGTTGATGTCACAGGTCAGAGAATAGGCAGACTGGTTTGAGATGATAAAAAAGGCAACAGTAACTTAAATAACCACTCGTTACAACCAAGGCATGCAGAATACCATCTCTGAATGAACAACACGTCAAACCTTGAAACAGATGGGCTACAGCAGCAGAAGACTCCTGTCAGCTAAGATCAGGAAACTGAGGCTACAATTTGCACAGGCTCACCAAAATTGGACAATAGAAGATTGAAAAAATGTTGCCTGGTCTGATGAGTCTCAATTTTAGCTGTGACATTCAGATGGTAGGGTCAGAATTTGGCATAAACAACATGAAAGCATGGATCCATCCTGCCTTGTATCAACGGTTCAGACTGGTGGTGTAATGGTGTGGGGGATATTTTCTTGGCACACTTTGGGCCCCTTAGTACCAATTGAGCATCGTTTAAATGCCACGGCCTACCTGAGTATTGATGCTAGCCATGTCCATCCCTTTATGACTATAGTGTGCCCATCTTCTGATGGCTACTTCCAGCAGGATAATGCACCATGTCACAAAGCTCAAATCATCTCAAACTGGTTTCTTGAACATGACAATGAGTTCAATGTATGTACAAAAATAAGAGTTAGCGCTGAAATTACGGATCAAATAAACTAAGAATAAATATTTAATTAGAATATATAATATAAATGAAATGTATGAAAAATATAATATAAATGAAATGTATGAAAAATTAGAATATCATGCAAAAGTTAATTTATTTCACTAATGCAACTTAAAAGGTGAAACTAATATATGAGATAGACTCATTACATGCAAAGCAAGATAGATCAAGCCATGATTTGTCATAATTGTGATGATTATGGCTTACAGCTCATGAAAACCCCAAATCCACAATCTCAGAAAATTAGAATATTACATGCAATCAATGAAACAAGGATTGTACATACCTGTAGAACAATATCGGACCTCTGAAAAGTATAAGCATGCATACTGTATGTACTCAGTACTTGGTTTGGGCCCCTTTTGCAGCAATTACTGCCTCAATGCGGCGTGGCATGGAAGATATCAACCTGTGGCACTGCGGAGGTGTTATGGAAGATCAAGATGCTTCAATAGCGGCCTTCAGCTCTTCTGCATTGTTTGGTCTCATGTCTCTCATCTTTCTCTCATAGATTCTCAAGCACAGTAATCCCACGGTCATTGAACCAGGTTTTGGTGCTTTTGGTAGTGTGGGCAGGTGCCAAGTCCTGTTGGAAAATGAAGTCAGCATCCCCATAGAGCTGTCTGCGGAAGGAAGTATGAAGTGCTCCAAAATCTCCTGGTAGACGGCTGCGTTGACCCTGGACTTAATGAAGCACAGTGAACCAACACCAGCAGATGACATGGCTCCCCAAATCAACACAGACTGTGGAAACTTCACACTGGACTTCAAGCATCTTGCAAAGTGTGCCTCTCCAATTTTCCTCCATACTCTGGGTCCTTGGTTTCCAAATGAGATGCAAAATTTGCTCTCATCAAAAAAGAGGACTTTGGACCACTGAGCAACAGACCAGGTCTGTTTTTCTTTAGCCCAGGTAAGACGCTTCTGACATTGTTTGTTGTTCAGGAGTGGCTTGACAAGAGGAATACGACATTTGCAGCACTGTGTGTGGTGGCTCTTGTGAAAGTCCCCAACACTTTTTGAATGGCCTTTTCCTGACAATCCTCTGCAGGCTGCGGTTATCCCTGCTGCTTGTCCACCTTTTTCTTCCACATAACTTTCTATTAATGTGCTTTGATACAGCACTTTGGGAACATCCAACTTCTTTTGCAATTACCTTTTGAGGCTTTCCCTCCTTATGGAGGGTGTCAATGATGGCTTTCTGCACAACTGTCAGGTCAGCAGTCTTTCCCATGATTGTGATTCCTACTGAACCAGACTGAGAGACCATTTAAAGGCTCAGGAACCCTTTCCAGGTGTTATGGCTTAATTAGCTGATTAAAGTGGGACACTTTGAGCCTAGAATATTGCACCTTTTCACAATATTCTAATTTTCTGAGATTGTGGATTTGGGGGTTTTATGAGTTGTAAGCCATAATCATCACAATTACGACAAATCACGGCTTGAACTATCTTGCTTTGCATGTAATGAGTCTATTTCATATATTAGTTTCACCTTTTAAGTTGCATTAGTGAAATAAATGAACTTTTGCACAGTATTCTAATTTTTCGAGTTTCACCTGTAAATGCTAACGTTAAAAGACTGTGTGAGAAAAATAAACAATATACAATAAAGCTATATGCTGAATAAAGGTTCAATCAAATAATTTAATAGCCATATAAAGTGTATAAAAACATATATCTTAAATCAAGTAAGAATGACTGGCTGATAAGGGACGTACCTCCCTTAGGTAATGAACAAATAAAACCACAAGTAGGATAAAAAAAAAAAAAAGAGCACTCAGTCTCTCAAAGTATAAAAAAGAATGTCACTCCTTAAAAGGACACTGAACCCAATTTTTTTCTTTCGTGATTCAGATAGAGCATGCAATTTTAAGCAACTTTCTAATTGATTCCTATTACATTTTCTTAATTCTCTTGGTATCTTTAGGTTAGATGCCGGCCCATTTTTAGTGAACAACCTGGGTTGTTCTTGCTGATTGGTGGATAAATTCACCCACCAATAAAAAAGTGCTGTCCAGGGTGCTGAACCAAAAATTGGATGGCTCCTTAACTTAGATGCCTTCTTTTTCAAATAAAGATACCAAGATAACAAAGAAAAATTGATAATAGGAGTAAATTAGAAAGTTGCTTAAAATTGCATGCTCTATCCAAATCACGAAAGAAAAAATTTGGCTTCAGTGTCCCTTTAAAAACAAGCATTTCATGATAACTTAAAGTTATTCGTGATCTATACCTTGGACTTGTTAGTTGTCAGTAATATGTTCGTCTTTTGACAACTATATGAAAGCGGGGACAGAGTGTACCTTTTAGTGTCTTCTTTTGGTGAGTGGTCTTCTCAGGTGCGGGAGTATTGCGGCTCTCCTCCACTTTGGCGGCTATCGCCGTTACCTGTATGTGGCTCTTTACCAGACCCACATGACTCCTCCTTGGGATGTGGAATTGCTGGATGCTAAGATCTTGCATAGACAGTAGCGGACAATGTTGCAAATAACTTTCAGTAAGATGACACTTGTAGTGTGTCTTGTAGAATCTGAAGTATGTGAGTTTCCTAATCACTCAGTAGTTAACGAGTTCAATTTGCACCCCATACTTCCATATAGCTAAAGAACTCTTTGGGGTGGATGTAGATAAAGATGAAAAGCTTTGCAGTCAAACAGAGTGACTAAATATAGGATTCTTTGGAGCGCACTTCTTCTGGATTCCAAAATAGCAGTTATATAGAATATTCCATGTACACCAGCTCCCTCTGTTCCTTCTCAGGGTATATAGTTGGGTGATTATCGAGAACCATAAAAACAAGGTGACTGTGTATCAAGGTCAACGCGTTTCGCCCAAAGGCTTTATCAAGATATGTTTGTCTGTATCACCTTGGTTTTAGCATGGTTTTATGAGAAATAGATCATGTCAAACTAATCTAATTAGATTCTATGAGGAAGTAAGTAAAAATATAGATAAAGGGGAATCAGTTGATGTGATATACTTAGATTTTGAAAAGGCGTTGGATACAGTGCCACATGAGCGATTAATGCACACAATTAGGGGACTGGGAATAGCTGAAAATGTTAGCTTATGGATAAATAACTGGTTAAAAGATAGGGAGCAACGAGTAGTAGTAAATAGATCATACTCAGATTGGACAAAGGTAATCAGTGGAGTCCCCCAGGGATCAGTACTGGGCCCTATTCTTACAGTGCCACATGAGCGATTAATGCACAAAATTAAGGGACTGGGAATAGCTGAAAATGTTATCTTATGGATAAATAACTGGTTAAAAGATAGGGAGCAACAAGTAGTAGTAAATAGATCATACTCAGATTGGACAAAGGTAATCAGTGGAGTCCCCCAGGGATCAGTACTGGGCCCTATTCCTTTTAATATTTTTATAAATGACTTGGAGCAAGGATTAAATAGCGACATCTCTATTTTTGCAGATGATACCAAGTTAAGTAAGGTCATTAAGTCAGCGCAGGATGAACTTTCGTTACAAAGGGACCTGCAAAAATTAGAAGTATGGGCAGGTAAATGGTAAATGAGATTTAATACGGGAAAATGCAAGGTTCTACATTTTGGAGGTAAAAATAAGCAGGCAACGTATTATTTAAATGGGACAAGACTTAGCCAAACACAGGAGGAAAGGGATTTGGGGGTAGTAATAGATAACAAGCTAAAGATGTGTGCACAATGCAGGGCAGCAGCTTCAAAGGCTAATAAGATACTAGCATGTATTTAAAGAGGCATTGACTCAAGGGAGGAAAGAATAATTCTGTCACTATATAAAGCCCTGGTAAGACCTCACCTTTAGTATGGAATGCAGTTCTGGGGACCAATTACAAAAAAAGATATTGCAGAACTAGAAAAAGTTCAGAGAAGGGCCACAAAGCTAATAAGGGGATTGGTGAATTTAACCTATGAGGAGTGGCTGGCTAGCCAAACTGGGTCTGTTTTCTTTAGAAAAAAAGGCGCTTAAGAGGTGACATCATTACATTATATAAATATATTCAAGGCCCATATACAGAGATGGCAGAAGCTGTTTATTCCAAGAAAATTGTTTGTGACCAGAGGTCACAATTTAAGGTTGGAGGAAAGGAGATTTAATCTCCTGCAACGGAAACGTTTTTTCAATGTAAGAGCAATAAAATTGTGGAACTCATTACCAAAGAAAGTAGTGAATGCATTTAAAAATTGTTTGGATACATTTCTGTCTATAAACAAAATTCATGAATATGATTGCTAGTATTAAATGGGTCACCTTTTAGGAGGATTATTTAAACTTAACTGGAACTTTTTGTATATATTTTAGATTTGTATAGGTTGAACTCGATGGACAGTCTTTTTTCAACCTCATCTACTATACTATGTATTATCTATTTGTCCGGCTGTGGACAATTAGGAACATATATAAATCAGACAATAAAAAGAGACTGTAGACAAGGCTGTGTGGAAGAAATATTGTTAAAGTGGTTATCTAACCTTGCCTGCTTTTTAAACACCTCCCGCTCTTCTGATTGGGTGTAGATTTTCTATCTATTTAAGGTGGTATTTATAATCCTGGAAGCTTGTTAAAATTATAAGGTGGATCTTTTGTCCCACTTATAATGTTGTGACAAATTGGATGTTATAGAATCTATACCGGAGATTATCAGTCTTCCTTGTGGGTTGGTTAGAGTTTTATGTATGTTCGGTAATTAATAGAAGATTGGAATTTTGGAAAATTTTGGATATAGAAAATTGTATTCTTTAGGGTTAAGAATATTCTCTGCTTTCGCTTTGTCAAGAAGGTTAATTAGTCTGAGTGAGAATTTCTTGGTGGGATCTAGTGAAAATATTTGGTAGGTGTTGGTGTCGCCAAGTAATCTTTAAGCTTCTTGTACATATTGTGATCTGTTCATCACCACATGTTCATCACCGCCTTTGTCTGCTGACTTAATTATTTTATCTTTATCATTTTGTAAATCTTTTAATACCGATCTTTCCTTGTATGTCAAATTAATTTTTGGTATATTGGTTTTAATATTAGCTTATTTAATGTCTTTTTGTACTAGATTTTATGAGTTCAATGTACTCCAATGACCTCCAGAGTCACCAGATCTCAATCCAATGGAGCACCTTTGGGATGTGGTGGAACGGGAGATTCGCATCATGGATGTGCAGCCAACAAATCTGCAGCAACTGCGTAATGCTATCATGTCAATATGAACCAAAATCTCTAAGGAATGTTTCAGACACGTTGTTGAATCTATGCCAAGAAGAATTAAGGGAGTTCTGAAGACAAAAGGGGGTCCAACCTGGTACTAACAAGGTATACCTAATAAAGTGGCTGGTGAGTGTATATGGCTCAAATTGTAAATCAAACCAAAATTATAATCTAAAAATTATATATAAAAAATAAATATACATATATATATATATATATATATATAAAGTCAAAAGAGTATATACATATATATGTACAGTTGTAATAAAAATGATTCAACCACCATTGCAAATCAGGTTTATTGTCAAAAGTTACAGACTTTCAGCTGTTTGCAATGAACAAATCAAGCAAAGCAATTGAAGTAGCTCAATACAATGAATGCTTTATTATTATTTTATTATTATCAGGTATTTGTAGAGCGCCAACAGGTTCCGCAGCGCTAAGCTTTAAGTGGTTTCCCCAAATTCAACTGAAAATGCAACTTTAATGAATTCTGCAGTCTCAAAATTATTCAACCCCTTCATGGCAAGCATCTTTAGTACTTAGTAGAGCACCATTTTGCTGTTATCGAAGATATATAGAAGAAACAAACAGAAAAATAGAAAAAACAGACCTATGGAATATACAGTATAAACCTGTAAAATAGTGAAGTGTCAAAAAGTGCGATGCACTGAGTTCTGGTTAGCGTGAGAAACTTGCATGAATACCACAGGGGACTGAGGCTCCAACCTCTCCTACCCTGTTTCTTAAAGGAAATAACCAATCAGCAATAGCGTGTCACACAGTTCCCAAAAGGGTGCAGGCATAGCACATCCCGTGCATGGTAGATCTGCCCAGAGCAGCAAAAATACCCTGACTCACCAGCTGCCTCTGTAGATCCGGACCTGGTAGGGGAGCTTCATTTGCCGATTTCTTAACCTCTAGCATCTGGGTAACTTGGTGCAATAATACAATTGGCTCACAGTAACAAATGCAAAAAATAAATTCAAAACAATCCAAATGGGAACAGAAGCAAATAAAAAATAGTCCTTTATTTAAAAATCAATAAAAAGCCAGAATCTGACCGGTTTCGGTCCTTAGACCGTAATCATAGACATAAACACACAGGTGCAAAGGTGTTTAAAAAGACCTAAAACACTCTCATTGGTGAATCATTAAGTACACGATTAACCCCTTGAAACCATTAATATCTAATAAGAAAACCCGCTATAAACAGTTATGCGACATGTATGTGTATGCTATTCTAGACTGCTATTCAATGTATTCAAGTATATACCTTATTCCATATTTCACATTGGGGATTAATGTAATTCAATGAATTCAAGTATATAAAATGTTTATACACTTGCTCTGTCTCTACTATAAATTAAGGGGTTAATCATGTACTTTATGATTCACCAATGAGAGTGTTTTAAGGTCTTTCTAAAAAACTTTTTCACCTGTGTGTTGTTTTTTTTTTGTATTTAACTGGTTTTATTGAATTTTCAGACAGGTGTACAGAGAATGCAGTTATACAAGTAGTTGTTAACAAAACAGCAGTAATGACATAGATATGTAAGCCAATGGTTACAGGAAATAATGACATCAATTTAGCTAAACAGAGATCAACTCAGAGCAGTGGACGTTCGTGTTATGCACCTGTGTGCTTTTTATGTCTATGATTATGGACTAAGGACTGAAACCGGCCAGGCACTTTATTGTCATGGTTTAGGAGACTGGCTTTTTACTGATTTTTGAATGAAGTACTATATTTAACTTGCATCTGTTACCATTTGGATTGCTTTGGATTTATTTTTTGCATATAGATGAAACCTTAATGATATGGAAAGAAGTGTGGAAGATTTAAAACACACTCTAAATGTCCTGAATAATAACATGGCAAACCTGAAATATATAGTCATGAACACATTCATTTTCTAAACCTTAAATATTAACATCAAAAAGGGAAAGATTGAAACTTCTACTTACTTCAAGGAAGTGGACTGTAATAATTACATACATCAGATAAGTTGTCATCATAAGAAAATGATATTTAATATACCAAAAGGACAAATGATGCGTGTCAGGAAAAACTGTTTTAATGATAAACAATTATCTGAGCAGTACACTTCTGATAGAGAGATTTCTAGAATGGGGGTATGATAAAATCTAGCATAGATGAGACGGTTAAACAAGTTGGGAATATGGAGTACTGCTTGAGAAAAATGACAAGGATTGTTGAAATGCGTTGCAGAGCCTGTTTTTGTTCTAGGAGGACTGCCTACCTCAGGAGCAGAGCCGGAAAGGATTTCAATAGTGTTTCGAACATCCGCCGAGGTTTCCATGCTGGTTTGAACGGCTAGAGTGGACTCCAGGAAGCGGTGCAACAAAGAAATGATTAGAAGTCTATGCATCTGTAAATCCTGGCTACTATGTAAAAGGGACGGTAACATTTTAAAATCCTCTTTTTGTTGGTTCAGTAATACCGGTATCAGCTACAACTTTGAGTTAACTCTGCTCACAAGAGACAGCCTGTCATTTGGAAACAGCTTTTGTTTTGGATACAGCGTGTTATGTGGACACAGTAACCATTCACTTACGGTTGCTCTTTAAGGACTGTTTATTTTGGTCTTTACATTTAAACTTACATTGTTGTTGTCAGTATATTTATTGATTTCATCCATTATACTGTTTTAATAGTGTAGGATCCTATGGTGTATTTATTTATTGATGTGATTTTTATACTTTTACTTATAAAATATTTGGATTTTAACACATTTAAAAGGTTTTCCAGTTCAGTTTTTTCTATGATTGACAAAGGTTTTTAACTTTTGCCGCAAGTTTTTTTTTATCCTTCTTGTATATATTAATATGGACAGAAAATCCATGCTTGTACAGTCATGGCCAAAAATATTGGCACCCCTGCATTTCTGTCAGATAATGCACCACTTCGGCCAGAAAATTGTTGCAATTACAAAAGTTTAGGCATTTCTTATGTTTATTTCTTTTGTTTGCATTGGTATGACAAAAAAAAAGTAGAGAAAGCAAAAGCCAAATCTGACATATTCCACGCAAAACTAAAAAAATAG
This sequence comes from Bombina bombina, assembly GCF_027579735.1. Classification (NCBI taxonomy): domain Eukaryota; kingdom Metazoa; phylum Chordata; class Amphibia; order Anura; family Bombinatoridae; genus Bombina; species Bombina bombina. Next base: position 758,406,581 of record NC_069504.1, read on the forward strand.
ACTGGACAAAAGTATTGGCACCTTCAATTTAATATTTGGTAGCACACCCCTTGGAAAAAATAACTGAAATCAATAAGTGGAAAAAATAACTGAAATCAATAACTGGAATTTTGAATCACTCTTCTTTCGCCAACTGCTCTAGGTCTCTCAGATTGGAAGGGTTCCTTTTTCCAACTGCTGTTTTGAGATCTCTTCACAGATGCTCTATGGGATTGAGTTCTGGACTCATTGCTGGTCAGTTAAGTACTCTCCAGCGCTTTATCTTAAACCATTTATGGGTGCTTTTTGACTTGTGCTTTAGGTCATTGTCCTGCTGTAAGACCCATGACCTCTGATGGAGACTCAACTTTCTGACACTGGGCCCTGCATTGCACCAAATAATTCTTTGGTAGTCTTCAGATTTCATAATGTCATGCACACAGTCAAGACATCCAGTGCCTAAAGCAGCAAAGCAACCCCAAAACATCAGTGAACATCCACTATGTTTTACTGTAGGGACTGTAATTCTTTTCTTTAAAAGCCTAATTTCCCCCCCTGAAAACAGTAGCATGATGGGTTTTACCAAAAAGCTGTAATTTTGTTTCGTCTGTCCATATCACATCCTCACAAAAGGATTTTGGCTTCCTAAGGTAAGTTTTGGCAAACTCCAATCTGGCTTTTTTATGTTTCTGTTTTAGCAGTGGTGTCCTCCTGGGTTTCCTACCATTGCGTGCCTTTTCATTCACATGGCGACGTATAGTGCAAGCCGACACATTTGTACCCTAAGTCTAAAGGTCAGCTTGAATTTGTCTGGAAGTTGATCGAGGTTCTTTATCTACCAAACAAGCCTTTGTTGCACTCTTTGATCAATTTTTCTCTTTTGTCCACATCCAGGGAGATTAGCTACAGTGCCATGCGCTGTAAACTTCTTGACAATGTTGCACACAGTGGAAACAGGAACATTAAAGGGACAGTAAACATAGCAAATAATGTTATATACCCATATTTTTCGCTCCATAAGACGCACCTGACCATAAGACGCACCTAGTTTTTAGAGGAGGAAAACAAGAAAAAAAATATTCTGAAGAGAGCTTGTGTGTGATTGAGAGTGTGTGATGAGTATGTGTGTGTGTGTGAGTGTGTGAGAGCTTGTGTGTGATTGAGAGTGTGTGAGAGTATGTGTGTGGGAATGTGAACATCTGTGTGAGTTTGTGTTTATGTGATTTTTTTTTTTTTTTAAATGTTGCTAAACTGATCAAAAAGGTGGCAACCCTAGTCAGTGCTAAATTACATGCAAATGGTGCAAAATACACGATGAAGGTATATTGCAAACATGTAGTAACACATACCTAAAAATGTTATATAAATCTCAAAGTGTTTATTGTCTATTTATATTAAATTGCAATCAGGAGATTAAAAAGTCACACAATGAAAAAATAAATTACAAAAAAGAAGAGATAAAAACACAATGCAGAGGTAGCACTGACACTGACTAGCAAATGCACCACTCATCTCCATTACTGTAAATCCATTTTAACAGGATAAAGTTTTACACTTCTTAAAATTTGTCAACAGACTGTGTACATGTACATTTTTTTTATTGGCCACAAAAAGTGCATATTATATCAGGACAGGAAAGGAAGCAATGCAAACTAAACAAATCTAATCAGCATCAGTAGATTTTATAAAGCATACGTTTATAACTAACATCAATAAAAGGTCTGCTAGTACTCTCTATCTGTAATATTCCAGTCCACCATTAGATCTGCTGCAGACTGTACTATGCCCCATGTAAAAACTCACATTTATGGCACCCTCATCCTTTCCAACTTGGGGTCCAGTTGATTACATTATATATTAAAAAAACACAGAAGAAAAATAACAAAGCCTGGTTTTTCTTTTTTTAAACAGATGGTATTTCTTGTCAAATTGATACACATAGGAAACACTAAATCAGTACCACAATATATTCAGACATAGCCAGTATATCCTACTAATGTGTAGTGAATATTTTGATAAGAACTTTCAAAACATTTGAACAAACTGAGCTACTAACACAGCCATAAAATAAAAGACAAACTAAGCACTCAGGTCACAGAGGTTATGGTTTACAGCTCAGCAAAGACAGATAACATAAATGACAGATGTGGAAAGTAACAAGTATGCAGAAAATAAATATATGCTCCTTCGTTTTTTTTCTATAGTTCATATATTACGCACAATCAGACAGATTGATTAATGATGACCTGACCTGTGTATTCCTTAAGTAAGCAGCCTTTGTTGTCATTTAAAGTCTGTAATATCCACAGCCAGAGAATAACATTATACTCACCCTGCACAATGTTGTTCCCGATCACATATTTGAAAAGCAAAGAGAAAAGGAGCCGTTTAAACAAGCAGCACTGTCTGCAGCACATGATGGATCACATGACCAAAATAACGTCAGAGGAAAGAAAAGGGGTCGGGGAGACACTTCCTCTACAACTTAGGACTTCACCTAAACAAATTCCAAAGGGACTCCTGCTGTGTTATTGCTACTGTCAAAGTAACATTTAACACAAATTGTTAAAGAGGTTCAATTCACAGAGCTACTGGCCTGTGGCTGTGTGTGCGGTAAATTAATGGTGGGCGGGGCTAAGGGAACCTTTGAAGTCTCAGAGTCAGTGGGCGGGGCCCATAAGACGCACAGACATTTCCCCTTACTTTTGAGGGGGGGGGGGGGGAAAGTGTGTCTTATGGAGCGAAAAAACATAATTTATGTAAGAACTTACCTGATAAATTCATTTCTTTCATATTAGCAAGAGTCCATGAGCTAGTGACGTATGGGATATACAATCCTACCAGGAGGGGCAAAGTTTCCCAAACCTCAAAATGCCTATAAATACACCCCTCACCACACCAACAATTCAGTTTAACGAATAGCCAAGAAGTGGGGTGATAAGAAAGGAGCGAAAGCATCAAAAATAAGGAATTGGAATAATTGTGCTTTATACAAAAAAATCATAACCACCACAAAAAGGGTGGGCCTCATGGACTCTTGCTAATATGAAATAAATGAATTTATCAGGTAAGTTCTTACATAAATTATGTTTTCTTTCATGTAATTAGCAAGAGTCCATGAGCTAGTGACGTATGGGATAGCAGATACCCAAGATGTGGAACTTCCACGCAAGAGTCACTAGAGAGGGAGGGATAAAATAAAGACAGCCAATTCCGCTGAAAAAATAATCCACAACCCAAATCAAAAGTTTTAATCTTAATAATGAAAAAAACTGAAATTATAAGCAGAACCAAAACTGCTTCAGAAGAAGAGAAAACATCAAAATGGTAGAATTTAGTAAAAGTATGCAAAGAAGACCAAGTTGCTGCTTTGCAAATCTGATCAACAGAAGCTTCATTCCTAAAAGCCCAGGAAGTAGAAACTGACCTAGTAGAATGAGCCGTAATCCTTTGAGGCGGGGACTTACCCGACTCCACATAAGCATGATGAATCAAAGACTTTAACCAAGACACCAAAGAAATGGCAGAAGCTTTCTGACCTTTCCTGGAACCAGAAAAGATAACAAATAGACTAGAAGTCTTTCTAAAATCTTTAGTAGCTTCAACATAATATTTCAAAGCTCTTACTACATCCAAATAATGTAAAGATCTCTCCTTCGAATTCTAAGGATCAGGGCACAATGAAGGGACAACAATTTCCCTACTAATGTTGTTAGAATTCACAACCTTAGGTAAAAATTGAAATGAAGTCCGCAACACCGCCTTATCCTGATGAAAAATCAGAAATCAGAGTAGATAACTCAGAAACTCTTCTAGCAGAAGAGATGGCCAAAAGGAACAAAACTTTCCAAGAAAGTAATTTAATATCCAGAAAATGCATAGGTTCAAACGGAGGAGCCTGTAAAGCCCTCAGAACCAAATTAAGACTCCAAGGAGAAGAGTTTGACTTAATGACAGGCTTGATACGAACCAAAGCCTGTACAAAACAATGAATATCAGGAAGATTAGCAATCTTTCTGTGAAAAAGAACAGAAAGAGCAGAGATTTGTCCTTTCAAAGAACTTGCAGATAAACCTTTATCCAAACCATCCTGAAGAAACTGTAAAATTCTAGGAATTCTAAAAGAATGCCAGGAGAACTTATGAGAAGAACACCAAGAAATGTAAGTCTTCCAGACTCGATAATAAATCTTCCTAGACACAGATTTACGAGCCTGTAACATAGTATTAATTACTGAGTCAGAGAAACCTCTATGACTAAGAATCAAGCGTTCAATTTCCATACCTTCAAATTTAATGATTTGAGATCCTGATGGAAAAATGGACCTTGAGATAGAAGGTCTGGTCTTAACGGAAGTGTCCAAGGTTGGCAACTGGCCATCCGAATGAGATCCGCATACCAAAACCTGTGAAGCCATGCTGGAGCCACCAGCAGTACAAACGAACGTTCCATTAGAATTTTGGAAATCACTCTTGGAAGAAGAACTAGAGGCGGAAAGATATAGGCAGGATGATAATTCCAGGGAAGCGACAACGCGTCCACTGCTTCCGCCTGAGGATCCCTGGATCTGGACAGATACCTGGGAAGTTTCTTGTTTAGATGAGAAGCCATCAGATCTATTTCTGGAAGTCCCCAGATTTGAACAATCTGAAGAAATACCTCTGGGTGAAGAGACCATTCGCCCGGATGTAACGTCTGGCGACTGAGATAATCCGCTTCCCAATTGTCTACACCTGGGATGTGAACCGCAGAAATTAGACAGGAGCTGGATTCCGCCCATACATGTATCCGAGATACTTCTTTCATAGCTTGAGGACTGTGAGTCCCACCTTGATGATTGACATACACCACGGTTGTGACATTGTCCGTCTGAAAACAAATAAACTATTCCCTCTTCAGAAGAGGCCAGAACTGAAGAGCTCTGAAAATCACACGGAGTTCCAAAATGTTGATTGGTAATCTCGCCTCCTGAGATTCCCAAACCCCCTACGCTGTCAGATATCTCCATACAGCTCCCCAACCTGAAAGGCTTGCATCTGTTGAGATCACAGTCCAGGTTGGACAAACAAAAGAGGCCCCTTGAATTAAACGATGGTGATTCAACCACCAAGTCAGAGAAGATCGAACATTGGGATTTAAGGATATTATTTGTGATATCCTTGTATAATCCCTGCACCACTGGTTCAGCATACAAAGCTGAAGAGGTTTCATGTGAAAACGAGCAAAGGGGATCGCGTCCGATGCAGCAGTCATGAGACCTAGAATTTCCATGCAAAAAGCTACCAAAGGGAATGACTGAGACTGAAGGTTCTGACAAGCTGAAACCAACTTCAGAAGTCTCTTTTCTGTTAGAGACAAAGTCATGGACACTGAATCTATTTGAAAGCCCAAAAAAGTTACCTTTGTCTGAGGAATCAAAGAACTCTTTGGTAAATTGATCCTCCAACCATGTTTTTGAAGAAACAACACAAGTTGATTCGTATGAGATTCTGCAGAATGTAAAGACTGAGCAAGTACCAAGATATCGTCCAAATAAGGAAATACCACAATACCCTGTTCTCTGATTACAGAGAGAAGGGCACCGAGAACCTTTGAAAAGATCCTTGGAGCTGTTGCTAGGCCAAACGGAAGGGCAACAAACTGGTAATGCTTGTCTAGAAAAGAGAATATCAGAAACTGATAGTGATCTAGATGAATTGGAATATGAAGATATGCATCCTGTAAATCTATTGTGGACATATAATGCCCTTGCCTAACAAAAGGCAGAATAGTCCTTATAGTCACCATTTTGAATGTTGGTATTCTTACATAACGATTCAATATTTTTAGATCCAGAACTGGTCTGAAGGAATTCTCCTTCTTTGGTACAATGAATAGATTTGAGTAAAACCCCAGACCCCGTTCCCGAACTGGAACTGGTACAATTACCCCAGCCAACTCTAGATCTGAAACACATTTCAGAAATGCCTGAGCCTTCACTGGGTTTACTGGAATGCGAGAGAGAAAAAATCTTCTCACAGGAGGTCTTATCTTGAAACCTATTCTGTATCCTTGAGAAACAATGTTCTGAATCCAAAGACTGTGAATCGAATTGATCCAAATATCTTTGAAAAATCATAACCTGCCCCCTACCAGCTGTGCTGGAATGAGGGCCGCACCTTCATGCAGATTTAGGAGCTGGTTTTGGCTTTCTAAAAGGCTTGGATTTATTCCAGACTGGAGGTTTCCAAACGGAAACCGTTCCTTTAGGGGAAGGGTCAGGCTTCTGTTCTTTATTCTGACGAAAGGAACGAAAACGATTAGCAGCCCTGTATTTAGCTTTAGATTTTTTGTCCTGAGGCAAAAAGGTTCCTTTCCCCCCAGTAACAGTTGAAATAATCGAATCCAACTGTGAACCAAATAATGTATTACCTTGGAAAGAAAGAGAAAGCAAAGTTGACTTAGAAGTCATATCTGCATTCCAAGATTTAAGCCATAAAGCTCTTCTAGCTAAGATAGCTAAAGACATATATCTGACATCAATTCTAATGATATCAAAAATGGCATCACAGATAAAGTTATTAGCATGTTGAAGAAGTTTAACAATGCTATAAGCATTATGGTCTGGCACTTGTTGCGCTTAAGTCTCCCACCAGAAAGTGGAAGCTGCAGCAACATCAGCCAAATAAATAGCAGGTCTAAGAAGATTACCTGAACATAAATAAGCTCTCCTTAGAAAGGATTCAATCTTCCTGTCTAAAGGATCCTTAAAGGAAGTACTATCTGCCGTAGGAATAGTAGTACATTTAGCAAGAGTAGAAATAGCCCCATCAACTTTAGGGATTTTATCCCATAATTCTAATTTATCAGATGGCACCGGGTACAATTTTCAATTTTCTCAATTTTGAGAAGGAGTAAATGAAGTACCCAGACTATTCCATTCCCTAGAAATTACTTCTGAAATAGCATCAGGAACTGGAAAAACTTCTGGAATAACTACATGAGGTTTGAAAACCGAATTTAAACGCTTAGTAGATTTAGTATCAAGAGGACTAGACTCCTCCATATATAATGCAATAAACACTTCTTTAAGTAAAGAACAAATAGACTCCATCTTAAATAAATATGAAGATTTATCAGTGTCAATATCTGAGGCAGAATCTTCTGAACCAGATAGATCCTCATCAGAAACAGATAAGTCAGAATGATGACGGTCACTTAAAAATTCATCTGAAATATGAGAAGTTTTAAAAGACCTTTTACGCTTACTGGAAGGAGGAATAACAGATTTAGAAACAAATTATATTACATTAACAGGGACATCCTGAACATTAGATGTTGAAGGAACAACAACAGGTAATGGATTATTACTAATGGAAATACAATCTGCATTAGAAAGTTTATCATGACAGTTATCACAAACAACAGCCGGAGGAACAGTTACCAAAAGTTTACAACAGATGCACTTAACTTTGGTAGAACCAGCATCAGGCAGCGTCTTTCCAGAAGTAGATTATGATCCAGGGTCATGTTGAGACATCTTGCAATATGTAATAGAAAAAACAACATATAAAGCAAAAATATCAAATTCCTTAAATGACAGTTTCAGGAATGGGAAAAAATGCCAAATGAACAAGCCTCTAGCAACCAGAAGCAATGAAAAAAAGAGACTGAAATAATGTGAAAAAAAGGTGGAGACAAGAAAACCGCCCACATTTTTTGGCGCCAAAAATGACGCCCACATTATTGGCGCCAAGTACAACGCCCATATTTTTTGGCGCCAAGTATGACGCCACATCCTGTGACACCGAAAAAACGACGCCCACAATTTTGGCGCAAAAAACGTCTGAACGTCAAATATGACGCAACCATACGCAACTTCCAGCGTCAATTAGGGCGCCGGAAATGACAAAAATTTTTGCGCCAAAAAAGTCTGCGCCAAAAATGACGCAATAAATTTAAACATTTTCAGCCCCCGCGAGCCTAACAGCCCACAGGGAAAAAAAGTCAATTGAAAAAATTCTTTTAAGGTAAGAAAAAATATTTCATATGCATTATCCCAAATAATGAAACTGACTGTCTGAAATAAGGAATACTGATTATCCTGAATCAAGGCAAATATAGTTTAAACACATATATTTAGAACTTTACATATAAAGTGTCCAACCATAGCTTACAGTGTCATAAAAAATAAGACTTACTTACCCTAAGACACTCATCTACATATAGTAGACAGCCAAACCAGTACTGAAACGAGAATCAGTAGAGGTAATGGTATGTAAGAGTATATCGTCGATCTGAAAAGGGAGGTAAGAGATGAATCTCTACGACCGATAACAGAGAACCTATGAAATAGATCCAGTAGAAGGAGACCATTGTATTCAAATAGGCAATACTCTCTTCACATCCCTCTGACATTCACTGCACTCTTGAGAGGAAAACCAGGCTCCAGCCTGCTGTGAAGCGCATATCAACGAAGAATCTAGCACAAACTTACTTCACCACCTCCATGGGAGGCAAAGTTTGTAAAACTGAATTGTGGGTGTGGTGAGGGGTGTATTTAGGGCATTTTGAGGTTTGGGAAACTTTGCCCCTCCTGGTAGGAATGTATATCCCATACGTCACTAGCTCATGGACTCTTGCTAATTACATGAAAGAAATACGTTGATTCTGAACATAGTGCAGAATTATATAACATTAGCTTAGCGCCAGGTTTCTAAAGCAAAGGGTTAGATAGATATTTCGCAACGAAAACAGAACGCCGCTCCTGGCTCTACTGACCGGGTCTGTTTTCTTCTCCTAAGTGCATCTGGGCACGCTGTCTAATAATAGCTGGCCTGATCATGCTATTAAACTCAATGTAGCTTGCTCCCGCTACCAGACCAGAGTGGGAACGAGCTACATTGAGTTTAATAGCGCGATCGGGCGCGCTGTGACTAATGTTATAGTCTGCACTTAATTTCCCATATATAGTTATACATATGCTGGTAGACAAATATTCAATAGTAGAAAAATAAAAATAAAAAGTGAATGTAAAGCTGACAGCAAGACCACATAAATACCTATAGTTATAGTGATCTATAGAGATCACATAAATACTGAGTAGTCTCTCTGTTACAACCTTTGGGGAACATATTATCCAAATGATAGATCCAATAGGTTTCTTTCTGTTTAAGAATTCTTTCTCTATCAACCCCATCTCTTAATTTATCCACATGACCTATGATCTGCCATCTCATCTGGCTAATATTGTGGCCTGCTTTTAAAAAATGACAAGATACTGGGGGCTCCAGTATTACCACATCCAATATTTGATTTATATTGGATAATGCGTTCTCTAGCTTTTCTGGTGGACTCCCCTATATAGATTAACGAACAGGGGCATTTAATGAGATAGATAACATAAACAGTCTCACATGTGTAAAATCCCTTTACTGCAAATTTCTTGCCTGTCCTGGGGTGAGTAAATGCTTTACCTTTAATCATGCAATGACAGTTGGAATGCAAAGGACCTCTGGGTGATGAATCTCTGACTTTGAACTATCTCTGGGTCTATGTAACATTTTACCAGCTGCGTTTTGCGTGGAATGTGTCAGATTTTGCTTTTTTTCCCTCCACTTTTTAGTGTCATACCAATACAAATAAAAGAAATAAACATGAGAATGCCTAAAACATTTATAATTGCAAAAATGTTCTGGGTGAAGTGGTGCATTATCTAACAGAAATGCAGGGGTGCCAATATTTTTGGCCATGACTGTTAAAAAAAGAAAGAAGATAAGTTCCCAAATGCTGAACCTCTAAATGTCCCCTATATTACTAAATACAGTGGGAATAAATATGTTGTAGAAAGGATAATTAGGAAACACTGGCACATACTTAAGAAAGATAATATAATTGGAGAATAACTGGACCCAATTACTTTCTTTTGTGATTCAGATAGAGCATGCAATTTTATGCAACTTTCTAATTTACTCCTATTATCAATTTTTCTTTGTTCTCTTACATAGTAACATAGTAGATAAGGTTGAAAAAAGACTGAAGTCCATCGAGTTCAACCTATACAAATCTAAAATACTTACAAAAAGCTCCAGTTAAGCTTAAATAACCCCATTAAAATGTGACCCATTTAATACTAGCAATCATATCCATGAATTTTGTTTATATACAGAAATTTATCCAGACTATTTTTAAATGTATCTATGGTATTGGCATTCACTACCTCCTTTGGTAATGAGTTCCACAATTTTATTGCTCTTACAGTGAAAAAACGTTTCCGTTGCAGGAGATTAAATCTCCTTTCCTCCAACCTTAAATTATGACCTCTTGTCAGAACCAATTTTCTTGGAATAAAAAGAGCTTCTGCCATCTCTGTATATGGGCCTTGAATATATTTATATAAAGTAATCATGTCACCTCTCAAGCGCCTTTTTTCTAAAGAGAACAGACCCAGTTTGGCTAGCCTCTCCTCATAGGTTAATTTCTCCAATCCCCTTATTAGCTTTGTGGCCCTTCTCTGAACTTTTTCTAGTTCTGCAATATCTTTTTTAGCAATCGGTCCCCAGAACTGCACTCCAAACTCAAGGTGAGGTCTTACCAGGGCTTTATATAATGACAGAATTATGCTTTCCTCCCTTGAATCAATGCCTCTTTTAATACATGCTAGTATCTTATTAGCCTTTGAAGCCGCTGCCCTGCATTGTGCACTCATCTTTAGCTTGTTATCTATTACTACTCCCAAATCCCTTTCCTCCTGTGTTTGGCTAAGTCTTGTCCCATTTAAAAAATACATAGCCTGCTTATTTTTACTTCCAAAATGTAGAACCTTACATTTTTCCGTATTAAATCTCATTTTCCATTCACTTGCCCATAGTTCTAATTTTCGCAAATCCCTTTGCAAAGAGAGTTCATCCTGCTCTGACCTAATGACCTTACTTAACTTAGTATCATCTGCAAAAATAGAGATGTCGCTATTTAATCCTTGCTCCAAGTCATTTATAAAAATATTAAAAAGAACAGGGCCCAGTACTGATCCCTGGGGGACGCCACTGATTACCTTTGTCCAATCTGAGTATGATCCATTTACTGCTACTCGTTGCTCCCTATCTTTTATTCTCTTGCTATCTTTATTTGAAAAAGAAGGCATCTAAGCTTTTTTTTTTGGTTCAGACCTCTGGACAGCACTTTTTTATTGGTGGATGAATTTATCCACCAATCAGCAAGAACAACCCAGGTTGTTCACCAAAAATGAGCCTGCATCTAAACTTACAATCTTGCATTTCAAATACAGATACCAAGAGAATGAAGAAAATTTGATAATAGGAGTAAATTAGAAAGTTGCTTAAAATGTCATGCTTCAGTGTCCCTTTAAGAGAAACTGTCCAATTCATTTATAGAAAAACATGCAACTTAAAAATGATTTTGGCCCCCAGTCTACCAACACATCAGACTAGCCCAACTACAAAAGATGTCAGAGGAAACATATTAAAAGTTTTTACCCTGTTACAAATGCAAAGCATGTATTACCCTAAGTGGCTTAACACCGATTTTGAAGTAGTTCATTTATTATGAAAATATTATACAAATACCCTAAAATATAACAACATTCTTTATATACAAATTTAAATAGGGTTGGAATACATAAACAACTCTTGTGTACTTATTGTGTTATGAAGATAACATATAGAATTCAATGTGAATTCATTTTTTATGATTGTTTACTATTTTTAACCTTTATAAGAAGATGTCTCTAATCATTACAATAGGATCTTTCATTAAGATCTTTTATTAATGTTTTAAGCGGAACATTGTATAAATTATAATCATTATTCTGTATAATGGCAAAAATCATTAATCACCTTTCCTGACAATTTGTAAAATTATGATATTGTGAAAATATGATATTATAATTACCCTTACACCAATATGAAGGCCGAACATGGTATAAATTTGAAGTATGAATCTATGTATTTGCAAAATCAGTTTGGTACATCTTTCCTGACATTTTACGAAATTATGGTATTATAATACATCTATCCTTAGACCCATATGATAGTCCACTTGTCAATAAGGGAACATCTGGATCACTTGTTATTTGGGAAATATATAAAATATATATACACTACCCTAATTATTAGGGCGTCCATGATACAAATTTCATTGATTTTTTATCACACTATTTTGGATGATTGAATATTTGTGTGTATTGTATAAATCGTCTTGTAGACAGATTATACGTTATATTTGTTCAATTTCACCTGTTTTAGTCCATATGAATATTTATATATCTGATGTGAGGGCAAATCCCAAAATGTATGTATGTATCGTACTAACTATAGGTTGTAATATTCTATTTTTATCATGTTTCAGTAGATATTCTAACTATGTTTTAGTAGACATAATTGGAACTATGTACAGTATAAGTGATCAATCTATTTGGAAAACTCTAACTGTGTAGTCATATACATATATATATATATATATATATATATATATATATATATATATATATATATATATATATACTCTTGATTTTATATATATATATATATATATATATATATATATATATATATATATATATATATACGGTATATATATATATACATATATATGTATGTATGTAGTTTTTTATATATAATTTTGAGATTATAATTTTGGTTTGATTTACAATTTGAGCCATATATATTGCAAGATTTTTTGCCTTATCAACCAAATTAACACTTTTTCTCAACTCATTTTCGCAAATATATATTCCTTGCCCATAACATGACAGCAGATTTTTGTTTTTTTTGACCACAACCAATATGGTCTCTAAGTCCAAATACCGTATGCGTGCATGACTACCGCAAGTGACACACGAGATTCTGGAAAAGAAAGCAGCACCATTTTTACACAGAAGCGCTCGCAATTTAGCGGGCTAATCACGATCAATGAGACAATCTGATTGGACGGTAATTAGTTATATTTTACAATTTATCAGAGCTAATATATTATTGAAAAAGGGCCTATTCAGGGCTGAAACGCGTCAACCTATTGACATTACAGCTCGAGTTTTCTAGCAATTCCTTTTGTGTGGGAGTCTGTTAGGTAAGTCTAATTCTTCATAGAGCAGGACAGATTTAACTTAGGTTTTGCACACCTAATAACATTGGAATAAGATTTTATTTTTACACGTGTATATATATATATATATATATATAAATACAAATATATGTATCCGCACTAATAATGAATCTATGTAAAGAGGTTATACACTCCAAATGAATATGCATCAAAATATAATAAGTTTAATAAATGAACAAAGCATAAATGCAGAAAAAACATCCTAAATTAAATCCATAAGCAAACACAGATACAGACAAACAAACATATACAAAAAGAAAAAACTGGGCGTCCCCAGTTTCCAAGAAGCAAACAAAATATGGATGTCAGACACTAAATCAGAGAAATTAGGCAGTCCCTTGGGTTTAAAAGAATCTCATGCAATATGAATGAATGATTAGAGCCCTGGGTATAATAAAGTAGAATGCAAGCAATAAAGTGGTAAGCAAGATGAGGCAGTTCATGCGGTTATAGCAGTTCATGCAAATCTAGCAGCGTGGTTTGTAAGCTGACAGTTGAAAAGAATGCCATGTTATGCCATGCAGTTCATGCATATGTAGCAACGTAATGTCTTTAAAATTGAAGCAGATCTATAAAGATTCTTTAGGAACCTTAAATTTAAGGCTTTCTTTGTCTCTCATCCTCAAGAAAGTAGACATGAGGACTTTGTAGATACCCGGAATCAATTTCACACACAAATTCAGAGTTTGAGACCTAAGAGTACAGCGCATGCCTCTTTAACCAACAATACGGTGGAATCTATCATCACATTAGTTAAAAGAGACTTTGAAAAGTTAAAAAACAAGGGAGTTAAACTGGGTATCCCCAATCTCACTTTGGCTGAAAGGAGGGCTCTTGAGGCTTTAAAATCTAGAAGCGATTTGGTCATTAAACCTGCAGATAAAGGTGGGGCGTTGGTCATTATGGACAAACATCAGTATATGACAGAGATTTACAATCAGCTAGGTGTCGAAGATAACTATTTAAAATTAACTTTTAATCCCACTGTGAAATTCCAGACATACATACATTTTATAGTTGACATGGCTTTAGATCATTGTATCATCACCAAAAAGCCAGCAGACTTTTTGATTCAGAAAGACCCTGGTATACCAGTTATTTATTGTTTACCCAAAATACACAAGCAACCTTATATGTACATGAATTTGAGAATAATTATCTCTACAATAATGTGAGCTTCAATAAACACTGTAAATTTTGGAAAAGGTACATTGATGATGTCTTTATGATTTGGACAGGGTTTCAACTGTCAGCTTAACTTTTTTTGAAGAGCTTAATACATTTGATCCAAATCTTCAATTCACCATGGATTATGATTCATATACTCAAAATTTTCTAGACATTACTGTTTCATTGAGAGATGGCTTCTCTCATTGAGAGACATTGGTCTTTGTTATCAGAAGACAAAATTCTAGCAAATACCTTTAAGGATTTTCCTTTATTCTCCTACAAAGGGAATCGTAATCTGAGAGATACCTTAGTGAAGCCTATGTTGGCGAGACCACTAAAGCTATAAAAGAAAGGATCAAACAACATAAACAACTTGATCCTTCAGCTTCTGTAGCCCATCACTTTACACTCTTGGGTCACAATAAAAGCCAACTCAAATTTCAAGTTGTAGATGGTGTGGGCCCTTTAAGGAGGGGTGGGAACAGACAAAAATTGTTGTTTGAAAAGGAAGCATTATGGATCCAAAGATTGGATTCCATGACTCCCTATGGCTTGAATAGGGAAATTACTTGCGGTACATTTGTCTAGGGACTGTGGCTCATCTGTATTCCCTCATTTCAGTAGTATAGATATTAGCTAGTAGGATTAGCATGTGGAGCATTGCCAAATAAATTTAACTTTATGTATTTGCATGTTGGCACTCCATTTGTGCTCTCCTTTTCATTTTGTTTTATTTTATAACTGCTGATTTTGTATATATTATGCGAAGAAGGAGGTCTCTGATTAGATTATACATGCTTGTAGATTATCTTGTATGCGTTGTGCAATCATTCATTGCTTGTATGAAACTTATAGTCTTGACATTATTTACTACAAGTTCTGTATTATTGGTTATATCTGTAATATCAGCAGTTTGTTCTATGCACATGTTTGCAATACTGTTGTCATCTACCGCTGAAATTCAAATAAGTGATGCTGGGTAGGCGTCACTTAAAAGGAGGAGGCTTTCCCAACTACGTCAGGCCAAGTTGAAGGGCGGAGCCTGAAACATGCGTTGCCTGTTGATGTGACGTCAGACGCTAACTGAGTCCAATGCAAGCATGTGGGTTTGAATCACTGACAGCCTGTTACCTGTTGTGCTTAGACTGCAGAACTACATTGCCATGCTTGGATGTTTCCCCTCCACAGTGTGTATCAAGCTTCTTGTGACCCTACACGGATTGGATGAGATCACTCATAGAGCGCAACAATAACACAGTTGTCATTCACTGGCGGACCCTGGTCCTGGAGTGCCGGTGTATTCTACATATTTACTTGCCTCACACTGAGGAGAGTCGAACATATCCACATGTTTTGAGCAATATTGAATACATGAACTGTTATCATTATTACATTATCCATATCTTTTGGAACATTACGTTGCTACATATGCATGAACTGCATGGCATTTTTTCAACTGTCAGCTTACAAACCACGCTGCTAGATTTGCATGAATGCTATAACCGCATGAACTGCCTCATCTTGCTTACCACTTTACTGCCTGCATTCCACTTTATTATACCCAGGGCTCTAATCATTCATATTGCATGAGATTCTTTTAAACCCATGGGACTGGCTGTGTCTGACATCCATATTTTGTTTGCTTCTTGGAAACTGGGGACGCCCAGTTTTTTCTTTTTGTATATGTTTGTTTGTCTGTATCTGTGTTTGCTTATGGATTTAATTTAGGATGTTTTTTATGCATTTATGCTTTGTTCATTTATTAAACTTATTATATTTTGATGCATATTCATTTGGAGTGTATAACCTCTTTACATAGATTCATTATTAGTACGGAGACATATATTTGTATTTATACTATTTTGGGGGTATGTAGGTATGAGTTTACCCTAGTCTCAAGCACTTTTTCAGATTCACTTGATTCATTGATTCCTTAACATTAGTGCTTATCCTTCTATTGTTTGTTGATATAAATATATATATATGTGTTTTTTTCTTTTCTTTCTTTTTTTCATATATTTTTTCCACTTCATGGATTTTTTTGGAAGCTTTCTTGTGACTCTTTTGCTCTTATTTCACTATTACATTTCCATATGGTTATAGTAGCCACTGGTAAGGTCCGATTGTGCCATTATAGGTGTACTAGCTTTGTATTATATATATATTTTTTATCTCATTAGTTTTTATTTTATTTGACTTTATGGAGCCCATTTATCAAGCTCCGTATGGAGCTTGAGGGCCCGTGTTTCTGGCGAGTCTTCAGACTCGCCAGAAACACAAGTTATGGAGCATCGGTCTTCAACCTGTCCGCCTGCTCTGAGGCGGGGGACAGACATGGCAGCAATTCAACCCAATCAAATCTGCAGGGGGAGACGTTGCACCAGCAGTTCACAAGAGCTGCTGGTGCAATGCTGAATGCAGAGAGCGTATTGCTCTCCGCATTCAGCGAGGTCTGTTGGACATGATCCGCAATGTCGGATCATGTCCGACAGGCCTTTCATAAATAGGCCCCTTTGAATCTATTTGATATTAACTATTTTGTACCTACACACTTGGTAGGCGCTCCTAAATTCTTTGTATCTTGGAAACGCAGATAAGACTCTCTTCTTAACAGAGCCCAAGCTTGAAGGGCCCTGAAAATTGCAAAGTTCTAGACCATAGATCTCAAGGATTCCCTGTGCTGTCAGAGAACACAAAAAAGCTCCCCCTCCTGCATCTGTAGTGATCACAGACCAGGTAGGATGAGCAAAAGAAGCCCCCTGAATAATAAACTAATGATTCAGCCATCAAGTTAAAGACTGACTTGTATTGGGATCTAAAATATCTTTTGAGACAGCTGAGTATAATCCCTGCACCATTGACACAGCATGGAAAGCTGAAGAGGCACCATGTGAAAATTAGCAAATGGAATTGCATCTGAAGCTGCAATCATGAGACCTATTACTTCCATACACAGAACCACTGAAGGGAATGAGAGAGGGTGAAGGTTCAGACAAGCTGATACCAATTTCATCCATCTCTGCTCTGTTAGGGAAAGACTCATGGACACTGAGTCTATTTGAAAACCTATGAAAGTAACCTTTGTCTGAGAAACCAGAATTATTTGGCAAATTATTCCTCTAACCATGTTTTTAAAGAAACAACAACAGTTTATTATTATGAAATTCTGCTAAAGAAAATGACGGAGCTAGAACCAATATAACGTCCAGGTAAGGAAATACTGCAGAAACCTGAGCTCTGATTACTGACAAAAGGGCACCCAAGGGAACCTTGGTAAATATTCTTGGATCTGTAGCAAGACCAAATGGAAGAGCAACAAATGGAAAATGCTTATCCAGAAAAGTAAACCTCAGAAACTGGTAATGTTCTCTGTGAATTAGAAGATCCTTTAAATCTATTGTGGACATAAACTGACCATGATGAGCAAAAGGTAGAATAGTCCTGATAGTTTCCATTCTGAAAGATGGAATCCTTACAAATAAAATCCCATCACCTGTTCCTACAACTTGAACAATCATTACCATATCTTTCATATCTGAGACAGATTGAAGAAAAGCTTGATTTTTACAGGATTCCTTGGTACATTGTACAGAAAAAAAACTCCCCCTGGGACGCCTTGTTCTGAAGCCAATTCGATATCCCTGAGTAACAATATTATGAACCCAGGGATCTGGGACAGAATGAAACTAAGCCTCCTGAAAGAGGTTTAATCTGCCCCCTACCAGAACTACTCTGTCAGGGGCCACACCTTCATGTGGTTTTAGAAGAGGGGACATATTTCTTACTCTGTTTGTTGAAAGGCAAAGCTCAGTTTTCTATTCTTTATTCTGGCAAAATGAACGAAAACGATAAGAAGCTTTGGATTTTCCTAAAGACTTCCTGTCTTGAATAAGAAAAGCTCCTTTAGCTCCAGTAAAGGTAAAAATAATAGCAATTAAATCAGACCCAAATAACGTATATCCTTTAAAAGAAAGAGACAATAATCTAGATTTAGAAACCATATCAGCATTCCAGTATTTAAACCACAAGGCCCTCCTGGCAAGAATTGTTAAAGACATGTTTTTGACATTCATTTTCAATGTCAACCAGCATCACAAATAAAAGAATTTGGCACTCAATAGCAAACACAATAGATTTGCACTAACAGGGTAATCAGAAAATTGCTCTGAAAGACTAGACAACCAGTATGTAGAAGCAGCAACCACATAAGCAATAGAAATAGCTGGCCTAGGAATATAACCAGCATGTAAAAAGGCTCTTCTTTGAAAGAATTCTAACTTCCTGTCTAAAGGGTCCTTAAAAGAAGTATGGTCTTTCAAAGGAAAAGTCGTACATTTAGCTAGAGTGGAAATGGCCCCATCCATTTTGGGAACTGTTTCCCATAACTCTAGATTAGCAGCAGGTAAAGGATATAACTTTTTAAACCTTGCAGAATACCATTTACTAGGAATCACAGAATCAGGCATAGGGAAAAGCTAAAAACTGAACTTAAATGAATACAAGGTTTATCATGAGAAGGTTTAGGATCTTTAACCCCTAAAAAGATCAATACATCTTTTAAAGATAACAAATATGTTCAGCTTTAAGCAAAAAAGAGGAAATATCAGGTTCCACTTCAGATGAGGAAGCCTCATCCCCAGAGGAAACTTCAACATCTGAAGATGCCACAGTATCCCTGGGATAAAATCTGAACTGTCATTTTGCTCTTATTTGAAGGCGGAAGAGCAGCCAATGCCTCAGTGAATGCAGCCTTGATGAAAGATTTCATGGTAAGTGGCACTACTTCAGCATTAACCTATAATGAACAGAGTAAAGAGCAGGTGCATTAGTACCCAAAGAAACAGCATTAGTTTGGTGAATTTAGGGACAGCATTCTGCTGCTCCATTATAGCATATCGCAAAGCAATGCAATAAAAACTATAAAACCCTTAAGAAAGCTCTTGAGGAAAAGAAACCTAAGCCGAGTTGAGGAGAAAACAATACTACCGAATGCGCACCAAACAACTGACTGTTTAAATGCATTGTGCAGGCCAAAAAACCTGATGCGCACATAACCGAGCAAACGTCCACTAACTCGACGTGCTTGCATCAATGCGCGGACATGCACTAACCCGACAAAACAAACCCGGTGGGAAACTAACCTGCAGCTCCTAGGAGGCTAAGGTACGTGCGCTAACCCGTTGACTGTAAACTCGACCTGCGCAATTCTGGCAGGTAAAAACAGACGTGCAAAAAACTAAACGCAAAAAACAAACAAACCACTGTGTGCAAAAGCAAGGGGAATAGTGGAAGATCTGTCCCAGAGCCATATAGAATCATATGCACATCTTCATTCTTCAACCACCTCCAGAAGAGGCAAAGTAAAGACTAAGGTATGTGTGAGGTGAGAGGTTTTTGCCTACTCCTAGTGGTAGAGAAGAGTAATTCCCATAAGTAACGGGTCAAAAACTAACCTCTGCATAGGCTCAAATGCATAGGCATGCAAAACATCAACACCAAACCCAAACCTTAAGGTGGCAAGATAGGAAAATGGGCCAAAAAAACTGAATAAAAACCCATAAAAAACAGAAAGATAAGCAATATTCCCAATAAAAAAACTGAAAAGAGAAGAAAACTGACCTTTCAATAGACTAGGAGATAAAAACTTATTCAAACTAACATGCCCAAAGAAATCAGGAAAAGACAAATTCCAAAAACATTAAGGAATAAAAGGGTCTAAATAGACCCTATAAAGAAATCTTCCTAGACACAAGTCCTAGAGCCTCAAACAAAGAGTAAAAAAAAAAACAAAAAAAAAACAATACTAAGATTTGAGATCTGGAAGGGAAAAAAATTGGCCTAAAAGAAACTACTCTGGAAAATAGAAACAGGAGAAAAAAAAAATAAAGAAAAAAGCAGAAAAGAAGCTACCAAAGCACCCACAAATTCTGCCTGATGAGTCCCTGACCTTGCAAGATTTCTGGGAAGTCTAGCGAAGAGGCTAATAGATGGATCTCTGGGAGACCCAACAAACTATAATCTGAACCCAGTAACTGCCTACTAAAGAAAAAAACAGACTATAACTGGCTTTTGCCCATAAAACAAAAAGACAGACACTTCCCTTAAGGCTAGGGAACTTATAAGTTCCCCCTGATGATTGATAAGCCTTACAAAAACATTGTCTAATAGAAATGGAAAATAGAGGCTGACTCTGAAGAGCCTTGAATAAAAGTACAGAGTTCAAGAATATTTGCTGGCAACCTCTCCTCCCAAGTAGCCCAAATCCCTTGGGGTCAATTTCTTGTGAGAACCTGCAGCCGTAGATGGGCGAAGGGGTTGATAAATCGACCCCTTGTACTTTAGAGACTCCCAGACAGCCCCCAATAAAAGAAAACATATAGTCCAAGAGGAATGAACAAAAGGAAACCTCTGCCAAATGTGCCAATGATTCACCCATCAAAACAGGTATATTCAAAAAACAGTTGAGGGAAAGAAGAAACTGAAGAATTAAGCAAGCTAAAACAAACCTCAGCCTGCTCAAAACAACTAGAGAAAATCTCATGGATATTAAATCCAAAAGATACCCCAGAAAGAAACCTTTGTCTGATGAAATAAGGAACACCTTAAAAAGAAGGACTTCCAACCATGTTGTTAGAGAAACAGCAACAAACTGTTGAAGAAAGAATATTTTAAATAAAAAGATAAAAACCAGTCTCTTTGTCTGGTTCTTATCTTTTTATTTAAAAGATTCTTTCTTCAAAACAGCAGAAATATCAGCAACAAGGCTAGCTGAAGAAAATAAACAATCTGCAAACAGATTCTAAAAAAAAAAGGACTAAAGGGACAGAAACCCAAATTTTTTCTTGCAATTTTAAACAACTTTGTTATTTGCTTCTATTATCACATTTGTTTTATTCTCTTGGTAATTCTTTGCTGAAAAGCATATCTAGATAGGCTCAGTAGCTGCTGATTGGTTGATGCACATAGATTGCCTGATGTGATTGGCCCACCCATGTGCATTGCTATTTCTTCAACAAAGGATATCTAAAAAATTAAGCAAAATAGATAATAGAAGTAAATTGGAATGTTGTTTAAAATTGTATTCTCTATCTGAATCATGAAAGAAAAATGTTGGGTTTAGTGTCCCTTTAAATACAAAAGAGGTACTATTTCAGGAATAGGCACAGACAAAGGCTGTGGCGGACATTTTCCAAAGTACAGACCTTAGAGAAGGACATCAAGTACATTTGAAATTAAAACATTATTTTATAGTGCTTGGTGTTATTATACTGATGCAGATACCACTGATCCTATAACCAGCCCTCCTCTGGCTATACCCATGAGTCAGTGTCACTACTGTGTCATTATATAGTGCTGGGTGTTATTATACTCCTGCAGATACCACTGATTATATAATCAGCCCTCCTCTGGCTATACCCATGTGCCAGTGTCACTACTGTGTCATTATATAGTGCTGTGTGTTATTATGCTGATGCAGATACCACTGACCCTATAACCAGCCCTTGTCTTGCTATACGCATGTGCCAGTGTCACTACTGTGTCATTATATAGTGCTGGAAAATAGAGGCTGACTCTGAAGAGCCTTGAATAAAAGTACAGAGTTCAAGAATATTTGCTGGCAACCTCTCCTCCCAAGTAGCCCAAATCCCTTGGGGTCAATTTCTTGTGAGAACCTGCAGCCGTAGATGGGCGAAGGGGTTGATAAATCGACCCCTTGTACTTTAGAGACTCCCAGACAGCCCCCAATAAAAGAAAACATATAGTCCAAGAGGAATGAACAAAAGGAAACCTCTGCCAAATGTGCCAATGATTCACCCATCAAAACAGGTATATTCAAAAAACAGTTGAGGGAAAGAAGAAACTGAAGAATTAAGCAAGCTAAAACAAACCTCAGCCTGCTCAAAACAACTAGAGAAAATCTCATGGATATTAAATCCAAAAGATACCCCAGAAAGAAACCTTTGTCTGATGAAATAAGGAACACCTTAAAAAGAAGGACTTCCAACCATGTTGTTAGAGAAACAGCAACAAACTGTTGAAGAAAGAATATTTTAAATAAAAAGATAAAAACCAGTCTCTTTGTCTGGTTCTTATCTTTTTATTTAAAAGATTCTTTCTTCAAAACAGCAGAAATATCAGCAACAAGGCTAGCTGAAGAAAATAAACAATCTGCAAACAGATTCTAAAAAAAAAAGGACTAAAGGGACAGAAACCCAAATTTTTTCTTGCAATTTTAAACAACTTTGTTATTTGCTTCTATTATCACATTTGTTTTATTCTCTTGGTAATTCTTTGCTGAAAAGCATATCTAGATAGGCTCAGTAGCTGCTGATTGGTTGATGCACATAGATTGCCTGATGTGATTGGCCCACCCATGTGCATTGCTATTTCTTCAACAAAGGATATCTAAAAAATTAAGCAAAATAGATAATAGAAGTAAATTGGAATGTTGTTTAAAATTGTATTCTCTATCTGAATCATGAAAGAAAAATGTTGGGTTTAGTGTCCCTTTAAATACAAAAGAGGTACTATTTCAGGAATAGGCACAGACAAAGGCTGTGGCGGACATTTTCCAAAGTACAGACCTTAGAGAAGGACATCAAGTACATTTGAAATTAAAACATTATTTTATAGTGCTTGGTGTTATTATACTGATGCAGATACCACTGATCCTATAACCAGCCCTCCTCTGGCTATACCCATGAGTCAGTGTCACTACTGTGTCATTATATAGTGCTGGGTGTTATTATACTCCTGCAGATACCACTGATTATATAATCAGCCCTCCTCTGGCTATACCCATGTGCCAGTGTCACTACTGTGTCATTATATAGTGCTGTGTGTTATTATGCTGATGCAGATACCACTGACCCTATAACCAGCCCTTGTCTTGCTATACGCATGTGCCAGTGTCACTACTGTGTCATTATATAGTGCTGGGTGTTATTATACTGATGCAGATACCACTGACCCTATAACCAGTCCTTGTCTGGCTATACACATGTGCCAGTGTCACTACTGTGTGTTTGTATAGAGCTGGGTGTTATTATACAGATGCACATACACATCTAGTATTTCCCTCAGGCTTTATTTATTCCATAACTTATCACCCAATATCGCTAGCAGTCTCTTGACAAGCCACTGACTTTATTCACACTACATATATTTTTTTATTCCTATTATTTAATAAGAAAGAAAAGATATACTAAGGTTGTGGCGGACACTGAAAGGGCTAGTCACGGACACCGGTATCCGTGTACGGACACCTTGCCTATCCCTGTACTATTTACCAGGAAAAAGTAGAACACTAAGACAAAGTGAAAAGGCTACATTTAACTTAAAGGGATACCAAACCCAAATGTTTTCTTTCATGATTCAGATAGAGTATGTAATTTTAAGCAACTTTCTAATTTACTACTGTGGTGACATTTTATCTCTGGAATATTCACCTAGCTGTTATTAAAATCCCTTCCCCCAGGTACACCTTTCTCTCTGAACTAAAGACACTCCCAATGGTCTTTTTGAGTGGCATTTGATAAGCCACTCCCTTTTGAATTGGGGTATAAAATACTGTAACACCAGAACCTCTCTCTCTTTTTCCTATCCTGCTCCTGCTAAAAAGATGAATGATGTTGGACACAGAGAATCTGGCTAAGTATTTCTAAGTATAATATTCTGTGTAGCAGTATTGCACAAATTGGGATTTTTGTAGTAAGTTGCCCTGTATCTTAAATGTGGACTGTGTTGCTGTAAAATAGATTTATATATATATATATATATATACCTGTAAATATTTATCTTATTATTAACATATATTGATTCCTAAATAAACTGTTTGGCAAATAATGGAGACCCTCTCATAGAGTTTATTTCACAATTTATCTGTGTTGGTTTTAGTGGTTTCACCATAGAGATTTAGTATATTATATTTAGTAGAAAGTAAAGATGGATGAACTCTCTTTGCAAAGGGATTTGCTAAAATTAGAACTATGGGCAAGTGAATGGAAAATGAGATTTAATACGGAAAAATGTAAGGTTCTACATTTTGGAAGTAAAAATAAGCAGGCTATGTATTTTTTAAATGGGACAAGACTTAGCCAAACACAGGAGGAAAGGGATTTGGGAGTAGTAATAGATAACAAGCTAAAGATGAGTGCACAATGCAGGGCAGCGGCTTCAAAGGCTAATAAGATACTAGCATGTATTAAAAGAGGCATTGATTCAAGGGAGGAAAGCATAATTCTGTCATTATATAAAGCCCTGGTAAGACCTCACCTTGAGTTTGGAGTGCAGTTCTGGGGACCAATTGCTAAAAAAGATATTGCAGAACTAGAAAAAGTTCAGAGAAGGGCCACAAAGCTAATAAGGGGATTGGAGAAATTAACCTATGAGGAGAGGCTAGCCAAACTGGGTCTGTTCTCTTTAGAAAAAAGGCGCTTGAGAGGTGACATGATTACTTTATATAAATATATTCAAGGCCCATATACAGAGATGGCAGAAGCTCTTTTTATTCCAAGAAAATTGGTTCTGACAAGAGGTCATAATTTAAGGTTGGAGGAAAGGAGATTTAATCTCCTGCAACGGAAACGTTTTTTCACTGTAAGAGCAATAAAATTGTGGAACTCATTACCAAAGGAGGTAGTGAATGCCAATACCATAGATACATTTAAAAATAGTCTGGATAAATTTCTGTATATAAACAAAATTCATGGATATGATTGCTAGTATTAAATGGGTCACATTTTAATGGGGTTATTTAAGCTTAACTGGAGCTTTTTGTAAGTATTTTAGATTTGTATAGGTTGAACTCGATGGACTTCAGTCTTTTTTCAACCTTATCTACTATGTTACTATGTTACTATGTAAATAACCACATTTTGGCAGCCACGAAGTTGTAGACAAATCCATATGCCATTTTAGTTTTGCAGGAATCAAATGAATGTTGATTTATTTTAAATTTACATTTTTGGTATTTTATAGCAAAATTAATAATATTATTGCAGGATATATATATCTTTTAAATGTTTCTCAAGAAAAGCATGGTTTTAAAAACCTGTATTTCTGGTCTGTATAAATTTGCATTTGTATAGTTACATGGGGGAAGCACATAATGGTTGGTTTCAGCAGGCCTGTTGTTTATAGATTGTTTGTAGCTTGCTAAATCTTAAATAACCCCTGTGCCTGAACACAGTGTTATCTATATGGCCCATGTGTACTTTCTGTCTCTTTGTGTTGAAAAGAGATTTAAAAAGCATGTAATAAGAGGCAGCCCTCAAAGGCTTAGAAATGATCATATGAGCCTACCTATGTTTGGCTTAAACTTAGAATACCAAGAGAAAAAAAGCAAGTTTGATGATGGAAGTAAATTGGGAAGTTGATTAACTCTTGTATTTTTCTTGTTTGGAAACTGGATACTTTTTATTGTTGAGCCAGTTTTCTATCAGTTGTCCCTGCTAGACGTGTGTGTGTGGTTTTTTTTTTAATTGGTCACCGCATGGATTTTAAACAATTAATTTGAGAGTAAAATAGTTTAGAATTTTTGTTTTCTGTAAAAATCTAATGAATTTTAGAGACATGTGTTGTGTTGGTCCCATCTAAATGTTTTTACAAACAAAAGCTTTACAGTACTATTTAATAGCTGCCATAGTAAGGTTAAAGTGATTGACTTCTGCTCCTTTATAAATCGAATATAATGTCCATTTTATATAGTTTGTAATTTTCTTGCACATTTTTTTTTTAACAAAGGATTCATTTCTGTGAATGTGTTACACCCAGAGCTGTAGCTTGCCCTATACATATGTTAATGTAAATTCCTTCCTGTTGGGGTGTTGGGGGAAGGTGCAAGAGGTAGATGGCAAGGTATATTGTGAGTGTGTGACACACTACTTGGATTTAAAAGCACAAACATTTTTTTTTTTTAACATTTTTCACTGTTTAAACTAAAAAACATCTGAAGGGTGTTTAATTTAGCCTGCATTTTCAATTTGGTCTATATTTTAGGACTACAAATGTTTTTGTTTTTTTTGTTTTTTAAATGCTTGATTTCTGCTCCTTATATACAAAGTTATCTCCTTTACAGAAAGTCTAAGTTGCTTAATTTCTGTTTAGTCTGGTGTTTCATTGCACTATAGATATGACAATTCCTTGCATTTGGGGCAGGTAAAATAGTCTGGCAAACTATGCTGTGAGAGACACACTATTCAGAGTCTGTTCTAGTATATATATATATATATATATATATATATATATATATATATACTTTATTTTTTTATTTTAGTTCTAACGGCTATCTGTTAAAAATGTCTGGAAAAAACTATATTTCACAGGAAATCTGTGATTACTTTAACAATTACATTCATAAATATAATGGTCCATTCCTCATCCCAGAAGCTAAAAACAACAAGTGTGAAAGTGTTTTAGATATACTAACACAGGTATTAACTCTTAAAAAGATTAATAATAATAAAAGAAAATGTATGATAGCGCAGGCAGTGATTTCAACAATAAGGGGATTAACGAACATTATTGACCTGACAGAGCAAAATAAAGATCTTAAATTAAAGTTAGAAAAAACACAGTCTGATAGAGATTGTATTAAACTTTCTGCTTTAACTAACACCATGCAGATCGGTAAATTACAACGTCAATTAAAATTAACAGAACACAGCAGTAACGAATACTCAAACAAAATTACTGAGTTACAGATGAAAATTGAACAAAAAGAAAAAATAATTAGTGATATTTCTGGGAACAATGCAGA
Organism: Bombina bombina; assembly: GCF_027579735.1. Classification (NCBI taxonomy): domain Eukaryota; kingdom Metazoa; phylum Chordata; class Amphibia; order Anura; family Bombinatoridae; genus Bombina; species Bombina bombina. The sequence continues at coordinate 758,433,591 of NC_069504.1, forward strand.
TAGTGATAACTTACTGCCACAAAGGAAAGAGCAAAAACAAGTAGTAAAACAAGATAAAATGCAAATGGGCCCCACTAAAAATCCAAGTTCTGTTCCAATTGCCCCTGTCATAATTTCTGAGAATTTTAACAACCTGAAAGTTCCTACAGGTTTTTCAAATCAGACTAGGCCAATGACTGTAGCAGATAAAGACATTTTTAAGAAATGGTGGGGCACAATCCCCACAAACAGCTTTAATAACTTTTCACATTGGTTTCACAAGGGAACTGAAAAAAACCAAAAAATTGGGTATGAGCATGCCGGAATGGACAGAATTGCTTCAAGATGCCATGGGCCCCTATGCCAACAGGTTATTAGGATTCAATTCAAGCATATGTGATCAGGCTTGCAGGATAGCTAAAACCTTTTTCAATTTTACTAGTCTAGAAAAATAGATTAGTGAAATTACCATGAGACCACTAGATGGGCCATTTGAAGTAGCAAAAAAAGTTTTATTCTGGTGTGTGCTGCGCCAGCCACAGACCCAAATGGTCTGGGGGTAACCAGCTCACATACAGAGGGTACTTGAAGCTCTCCCCAGAAAATGTCAGGAGTTTGTAAAGCTGTATGATCCAAACTCCCCAAACCTACATATGGTGCTCACTAGAGCTGAGAAGTGGTGGAATTATCAACCATACACCATTAAGGCAAATTCTGCAGTGAAGCAGTCAATGGAGAATAATCTGACTATTCACAGGCAGGAATCAGAGAGGGGTAATAGAAGGAATGTTTGTGGATATCAGAATAGTAGAGCATCAAATACAGGAAACTGGAGAGACAGGAATTTAAATGGCAATATTAACAGAGGAGAAAATTGGAGGCTGAGGTCATTAATAAACAATAAGGCCAACTTAAGTTATTGGGAACTCAAACAAAAAAACAGGAGAATGAGAGATCAAATTGGGTTTCTAAAGAAGCAACTGACAGAGCTGGAGGGCTCAAATTAAATCATTCATTTTTGTTTATAAGCATTTTTGTTTGCAGTACATTTGTATTGTGTAATGTGTACTTTAGTTTTAAGTTCAATTAATAATTTTAAGTGTTTTTCATTATTAAGTTTTAAATGCCAATATTTAGAATGTATAGTTAATTGATGCATTCTCTTTCTAAAAAAACAATAACAGATACCTCCATTGTGATTAGTTTTGGGAGGCCACATGCAATACCATTTCTATGTAAACTGTCTGAAGTCTTATCTTGCAAGAAGAAAACCAATGAAGATAGAAGGCTTCTCACCATTCCTTCCAGTTTTTCCCCAATAACTAGATTGTTGTTTTTCAGGTGTCTTCAGGCCTGATCTTACCATGAAGCTATGATGGTGGCATTGGACAAATTAAATAAGTATAATGTATCACAATGGAGATGTAAAATGGTGCATTAGGCCAAAATAATATATATATATATATATATATATATATATATATATATATATATATATATATATATATATATATATATATATATATAAGGAGTAAATAATCATATAAATCAAGCAACATAAGTTTAAGTAAGGGTGTGAGTGGGATGATGCAATAACAGAGGCACTTTCCAACTTGAAGTTAATAACTGTGAATGTGGTTTCTACTGCAGATGGAGTGTAGTAGTGTGAAGTAAATATATGCCTGGTTTTAATCTTTTTTCATTCCTTTGAGGGTCTTGGAAAAAACAAAGTGGTTCAAAAAGAGAGATTTGGTAAAGCAAAAGCAAGGACCAGATGCCAAAAGCAAGGACCAGATGCCAAAAGATGACAACAAAGAACTTCAGTGAACCATTATAACTTTTGTTTTACAGGCACAATTCACACTTTATTAATTTACGCCTAGATTTAGAGTTTTGCGGTAGAAGGGGTGCGTTAGCTAGGCGTGGTTTATTTCTAACGCACAGAGTTTTTTACTCTGGTATTTAGAGTTTATAAACAACCTTCTAACGCGACTCCTAACGCGTATATTTCATACGCGTAATCATGCCCGCGTTAGACAGTCTCCCATAGAGATCAATGGCAAATCAAACACGCTTTTTTCACCTAAAACTCGATCTCGCGAGAAATACGAACTGCTCTGTCATATGACATATACCACATAATGCACAACAATAACACACTGCAAATGTCAGAACAACAATCACAAAACAAAGCACACATGCATTACACATTCACAAGCGGGGAAAAAAATATAAAAAAAATAAAGGGAATACGCATATACTTTACGATACGGAAATACGGAAAATAACAAAAATGAAAAATAAATGCACACTCATACACAAGCAAAATACTCGCATTCAACATAACGAAATATTAGGACAAACATACATATACAACACTTCACAATACGACACCATTGAAAATTAACATTAACACATAATACTATGGGACAATGTTATAGAAAACGAGCACTATGACATCATCGCATTCTACACATTCCACAAACACTAACTCTAAATGAGCATGCACAAATTCACACAACTAATACACATTGCACGCATACTAATTACTAACAAAGCACACCTGAACACAATTTACAACGCAAACCGGTACATCATAATTCATGTACACAGGGTATATAAGCACCACACAAGCATGGCTTCTTTGACTGTGTTGCTGGTGGGTTTTTGGAGATTGGAGATTTGAGATTTAGTGAGTTATTGTGAGAGTTAGTGCGAGTTAGTGTTAGTGTGAGAGCGTCAGTTATTGTTATCGTGAGTGTGTTAGTGGGAGTTAGTGGGAGCGTGAGTTAGTGGGAGCGTGAGTTAGTGGTAGTGTGAGTTAGTGGGAGCGTGAGTTAGTGGGAGCGTGAGTTAGTGGGAGCGTGAGTTAGTAAGAGAGCGTTAGTGAGCGACAGTTGGTTTGGGTGAGTGTGCGAGTGCTTTTTCTGTATACTTAACACATTTATACGCAAACACATTCAATACATACATACAGTTATCAATAACACTACATACACTCCATACCCCATACCCTCTCATACTACACTCCATACCCCATTCCCTTTCATCCCATTTCCTCTATTCCCATACCCCATTCCCTCTAATCCCATCCCCATCCCCTAGTTACATTTAGTTTACATATCCTCCTTTTAGTCTTCTTATACATTTTGGTTGGTTAAATACTCATTACCCTCTTTTATTTATATCCCTTTCACACTTTCAGCACTTTTTTGGTCTTTCTATTTATTTATTTTGACCCCCTTTCATTTAGGCACAGTCATTTTTTGTTGGAGTAGTTAGGGCTTAGTTTAGGGAAGAGATGGAGGAGGAGGGCAGGCAGGAGATTAGTCAGGGGAGAGGTAGAGGGGGGAGGAGAGGGAGAGGAACAGGACAGGAAGGGGGGCAGGAAGCAGGGGTGGACACAGCCACTTTGTTCAAGATGAACAAGTGGCTGGGCCCAGTGGCGGACAGAGTAGGGCTTCACAGTCCGGGAAACAGAGGGCACCATCACAGGGGAAGGCCACGGCGACTAGGGAGGCGCGGTTTACTATGGAGGAGGAAGTCCTCATAGAAGCCTATATGGGCAGGTATAAGAGGCTGCAGGCTCAGAAGACCACCTCGAGTGACAAGAGGAAGCTCTGGTGGGAGATAACGGATGCAGTTAATGCAGTGGTGGGCCGTTACAGAGATATGGACTCTATTAAACATCGTTACCGGGACTGCAAGATGGAGCTGAAAAAGAAAATAACCAGGGAGTACCAACATGCCACAGGGACCGGTGGCGGGCCTGCACTGATTGTTGAGTACTCCCGATGGGAGGAAATGTAACGTCCCAGCATCTCCGAGGTGGCCATAGTCGGGATCGGAGGAATTGATACCGGGAACCTGCCACTCTCATCTGACGATAAGCTCATTTAAGAATCTATTAACATCCGAATGTATTTAAAGATAAGATTAATGCTATTACGCTGTTTAACACATTATTACGTAAACGCATTCACAATTACTTTGCGATTACATTAGTATCTAGGCTACAGGTTAGGTGTGCATTTAAACAGACTGAAAACAAACTCAAAAACATTCAGATTGACCAGAGAGATATCACAAACACGGTTTGGAAAATGCAGAAATCGTATTGATTGTTAGATTTCAAAGTGGATTAATGAGGCTGCATTTGTAATTCTATTGTAAGCAAAAGCATTTACATCTTTATTTGGAAATATGCTAATATATACATTTCTTTATTTTTGCAATATACAGAGTCTGGGGAGGAGGCAGCACACCAACTATAGGCTCCTCCTTTTCCCCGATATGAGAGTGGTGGGGATGAATCGCCACCTCAGAGAGAAGAGGCCCCCCTGCACAAGAAGCAGAGGCCCCCCCCTGAAGCAGAGGAAGAGGCCCCCACTGAAGCAGACAAAGAGGCCCCTGAAGCAGAGGAAGAGGCCCCTGAAGCAGAGGAAGAGGACCCTCAAGCACCAGCAGGCCGCCGTGCACCAGCAGGCCGCCGTGCACCAGCAGGCCGCAGTGCACAACAGGAGGAGATAGCCGAGGTGCGTGTGTTAGTTGACTACATTGAACAGATGCGTACCTCCCGGATGGAAAATATCCAAGGGAGAACTCGGATTATCGAAGAACTTCGTGGCATTAGAGAAGGACAAACACAAATTATAGAGATCCTTACAAGAATCGAACAAGGAAAAAAACGGAGTTTACAGCTATAAGAAGCTATGTTCAATTTCTTCCGGCAGGCGCATGCTGGGCCATCTGCTGCTGGGCCATTTCCTCCTGGGCCATTTCCTCCTGGGCCATCTCCTCCTGGGCCATCTCCTCACCTTGGTCATCCCAGTACTCCTCCTTCCACTCTTCCCACAACGTCGCCGATGAGAACTCGTCGGAGGGGGCAGTTGCCCCCCCCAGAGCCTCAGCCTCGTGGGAAGAGGGGAAGGAAGAGGAAGTAAGTATTTTTTTATATGTTTATTTCATATTTATTTAATGTGTAATGGATAGGTATGTGATGACGTGGTTTTCATACACTTGTGGACCACACTCTGTATATAATCTGCTTCTATGGGATCGGGTCCATGGAGGCAGATTGTTTGCAGAGTGTGGGTTATAAGTGTGTGGACATCACATCATCACATACCTATCCTTGTTCATGATATTGATTGGTTTCTGTGATGTGATGTCAAAACTGTTTCCCTAATCTCAAACAAAATGACCATTACAATTATCCATGATGGCATATTACTGTTTGAATGACAATAACACAGCTTAAAGGGACAGTCAGAACATTATTGTTTACAAAGAAAACACTGTATTACGCATTATCAAGTTTGAAACAAAAACATGGAGAAATACGTGTGACTTATGTGCTTACGCTTGTATCTATGCCTATGAAAACTGACCACTTATTTGTTTTTCTGACATAATAACATTTTAGACAATCAATGATCAATCCAGGGTAAATATGCTGTATGAACTCAAGGTTTTCTATATCAAAATACTATCAAAATGCCCTCTAGTGGTCAAAATGCATTCTGATTACATGCACTCTTCAAGCTCTAAGAAATGAGCACACGAGCCTCATTTAGCAAGCAAATAAGAATAACCAGAGAAAAATGATTAATTGGTGAGAAACGTTTGATATAATTTTTATTTTAAAAATTGCTTTTTTAATAATGCAAATCATTATTTGTTTTCTAGACTGTCCCTTTAAAAAATTACATATGCTAACATATACTAATATTTGGTGATTGTTGGTATATCTACATGTACTTGTTCAAACAATATATATTGGAATCAGATTTCTATTGACGTGTTAAATAAAGTCTATTTTTTAAAGAGACATTATTGTGTTTGAATTATTTTAGAAAGACATTAGTTTTAACAAGGAATATGGTTTAAAGTCCTTTATGAGTGAATAAACAAATATATGCTCAGAATAATATATTTGGAGATTAACCAATGTGGAACTCATACATGATACAACAATCAACATTTGCATTAAAGGGACAGTATACAATCTTTTTAAGAGAACTGCATGTAATAGACACAAGATTACCATATACTGATATCAAAATCAATATGAAAAAGCTTTAAACACTTTCAAAGAAAATCGGTTTATCTATATTGAAAAGATAGCTGTAAATCCCATTCCAAGTGTAAAACAAGACAATACCCCTTCATTAGCATATGAAAAGACCCTTTACACAAACAGGAGCAAGCTAGAGAAGGTAGCTGATGGTACTCACATCAAACTTTGAGGCTTGGCGAGGAGTCAGAAAATTACTTAAATGTTATTTGAACATAAGCAAAAGTAGACATGTATTTGGTAAAAAATGGACTATATAACTAGAGATAAAAAAACATATTTGGTTTTTAATGTGAGTGTATAATGACCCTTTAATAAAATATACAATGAAATAACATCTAGAAGAAGTCGGCATCTCATATATTTAGCATATGATAAAGATAAATGCATATTGATTACTTGATTCAAATACAATAGCGCATATTTATGAATTTGATATGTTGAAAATTAAACACAACACAGTCATTTTTCATAAAAGGGAACATATTGTTGACAAACATATTAAAGAAGATGGACTATATTTAGGGATTTGCACTTGCCTCGAAATATCTTATGCATGAAAACATTTTGCTTTCATTCGTTTATTCAACCAGACATCCATCAAAAGAGAATGTTGTGTTCTTTATCAGCTATGGGTCAACAATGTTACATGATTCACACAATCCATACTCGCCATGGTTTTAAACTTGTCTTCTCATTCACAAACGTGGGTTACGTGCAAAATCAAATATTGCGGGACTACGTAATCCAATCAGACGGTTTTTACACCTTTGCATGTGATGTCTTAATTAACATGGCGCATCCTTGATCGCGTAAATACGCCATCCAATAAAAGGCGCATCCTTGATCGCGTAAATACGCCATCCAATAAAAGGCGCATCCTTGATTGCGTAAATACGCTATCCAATAAAAGGTGCATCCTTGATCGCGTAAATACGCCATCCAATAAAAGGCGCATCCTTGATCACGTAAAAATGTCAGCCAATACAAGGAATCATTGGACAGCCTGGCAGGTGACGTCTTAAGCAACATGGCGCATCCGAGATCGATGAAAAACCTCAGCCAATACAAGGACTCAGTTGATAGCTTGGCATATCAATAAGAAACGTATTTATATTTTAGAAACTAGTATGTGTCTATATTGCTAGCTAGGAATGTCACGCTAGATAACTAAATACTGTGATATATGAAATAGAATACATTATAGAAAATAAGGAGATATTTCATTAGAAGCAGAGGATTTTTAACTAAACTATTTAGCAAGCAGCATGTTTTAAATAGACATGAAAACAATATTTTAATGTTACATAATTATGTACGACATTGCAATTTGAAATACATTGTAACAAATAATGAAAATCTTTGGATTATTGTGTTTCATGTCCCTTTAACTGAGAATTAATGCTAGGAGATGCATTAGGAAAATAGGGATGTGTTAGATATTATATGTTAAAGGGACAGTCAACCCTAGAAAATTTGTTGTTTAAAATATAGCTAATCCTTTTATTACACATTACTCATTTTTGAACAACAAACACAGTTATATATTAATATACTTTTTACTTCTGTTATTATCTTGTATCTAAACTTCTGCTGACTGCCCCATTATTTCTGTTCTTTTGACAGACATGTAGTTTAGCCAATCAATGCTCACTCCTAGGTCACTTTACGTGCATGAGCTCAATGTTATCTATATGAAACATGTGAACTAATGCCTTATAGTAGTCTAAATTTATTCACATTATAGGCAGTCTTCAAGTTCGAAGAACTTAGCATATGAACCTCCTCGGTTTACCTTTCAAATAAGAATACCAAGAGAACAAAGCAAAATTGTGAATAAAAGTAAATTAGGAAGTTGGTTAGACTCGCATTCCCTATTTAAATCATGAATCATCTTTTTGGACTTGACTGTCCCTTTAACTTTAGCTATGGTGTACATCTTTAACATTTAAAAGGTACACATGATAAATACATATGTCATTGATGTTTTCAGATATGTTTAGATTGTTTTGGAATAACAATAATGACACATGTATTGATCAAACGTGTCACTTAATCAAGTTGAAATATGGTCAGTCTACCTATAGCCATATATCGGAGGAGAATTCATTATTAAAAATATGAATATAAAGATATTCATCATCTAAAATATGCACATTACACACAGTGATTGATTTGGTTACACTACTACAATAAGATATAATTGAAATTGGAATACATGTGCTGTCAACATTCCAATAAGATTTATTTTAAATAAGATTATATGTCCTTGTTCATGTAAAAAGGACAAAAACGCTTTAGAAATGGAGATCCATTCCTTAACAATTGTGGTCAGCATCACTTAAAGGGACATGAAACACCAAATAATAAAAAAAAGGATCCACAGAGAGAATAGTGTTTCCATAAAAATAACACTTTAAAGAGATTATCTCATTGTATCAATCCTGGGATCATTTGTTAAAGGTGCATCAATTCACGCAGAGTTTACAAATGAACACATGGATGTGAAATTAAAAATATACATATATATATATATATACAAACATCAAGATATATATATATATATATATATATATATATATATATATACATATATAAAATCATTACTATGCTAATCATAATCTTGCAAAGATAAAGCTTTACGAAAACTATAACAAGAAAATGAATTAAATTGGAGATGTAAATATTAAAGTCATTTACAATTGTATTACATATATGATTCCGGAAAGACCATTATTTGGTTTCAGGTCCCTTTAAGGATTAACCACATAAACTAGAGATTTCAATCAATGACATGAATAAAGAGGACAAAGAATCGTGGAATGACATGTATTTTATTAGTATGTCATAAAACATAAACAATTTTTTTATAAAAAAATGTTGAAAGATCATTAAAATTTGAGCCATTTGACAAGGTAAAAGAGTGCATCACAGTCCTTGGAGGGAGTTGACAAGGGCCAACAAAGGCCAGCACAGCCCCATTGGAGCCATTTGACAAGGTAAAAGAGTGCATCACAGTCCTTGGAGAGAGTTGGCAAGGGCCAGCACAGCCCCATTGGAGACATTTGACAAGGTAAAAGAATGCATCACAGTCCTTGGAGAGAGTTGGCAAGGGCCAGCACAGCCCCATTGGAGACATTTGACAGGGTAAAAGAGTGCATCACAGTCCTTGGAGAGAGTTGGCAAGGGCCAGCACAGCCCCATTGGACACATTTGACAAGGTAAAAGAGTGCATCACAGTCCTTGGAGAGAGTTGGCAAGGGCCAGCACAGCCCCATTGGAGCCAATTGACAAGGTAAAAGAGTGCATCACAGTCCTTGGAGAGAGTTGGCAAGGGCCAGCACAGCCCCATTGGAGCCATTTGACAAGGTAAAAGAGTGCATCACAGTCCTTGGAGGGAGTTGACAAGGGCCAACAAAGGCCAGCACAGCCCCATTTGACAAGGTAAAAGAGTGCATCACAGTCCTTGGAGAGAGTTGGCAAGGGCCAGCACAGCCCCATTGGAGCCATTTGACAAGGTAAAAGAGTGCATCACAGTCCTTGGAGGGAGTTGACAAGGGACAATAAAGGCCAGAACAGCCCCATTGGAGCCATTTGACAAGGTAAAAGAGTGCATCACAGTCCTTGGAGGGAGTTGACAAAAGCCAACAAAGGCCAGCACAGCCATATTGGAGCCATTTGACAAGGTAAAAGAGTGCATCACAGTCCTTGGAGGGAGTTGACAATGGCCAACAAAGGCCAGCACAGCCCCATTGGAGCCATTTGACAAGGTAAAAGAGTGCATCACAGTCCTTGGAGAGAGTTGGCAAGGGCCAGCACAGCCCCATTGGAGCCATTTGACAAGGTAAAAGAGTGCATCACATTCCTTGGAGAGAGTTGGCAAGGGCCAGCACAGCCCCATTGGAGACATTTGACAAGGTAAAAGAGTGCATCACAGTCCTTGGAGAGAGTTGGCAAGGGCGAGCACAGCCACATTGGAGCCATTTGACAATGTAAAAGAGTGCAACAGGCACAACAATAAACAAAAAAGGCCAAATGGCAACAACAACAAACAAATATGTAACATGTGGACGGAAGAATCTTAAGGCGAACTTGGAGCATCTCCAGATACTCCACTTACTGGGCATCACCTTCATTGTCCACTTCATGCTCTGCTCCAGATTCAGGCATTGACTGTAACCGCCTAATATGGCGGAGAGTCGAATGCTGAACCTGGAGCAGAGTATGAATGGTGTCATTCATCCTTCCCAGGAACATCGAGTTCCTCAGCACGGCCTGCTCTATACGCAAAAGAGTTTTGAGCATGAGCCATGCTGAGTCACAACCTAAAACAAATAAATAGAATAATATTAATGTTAATTACACAACATAATATAAATTGAGCAAATATACATTTGAATTTTAAATACAAATCATTCTTACAATCAAATATTCAATATTTCTTCTCTTCACTTGAAATATGTTCTTAATACATAAACCATTCAAGGTACAGTTTACGCCAAAATGTTATCCCCTGTAATTTGTTGACACTGATCCACTTTTCCAGCTTGAGTCTATGAATATTTTGAACATTATTTCCATTGTCCATACATTGTAAATTTCAATAGTTTATTTATCCTGTGGTATCCACACCTATCCTTAAAGCTTTTTGCCTTGAGTCCAACATGTGTAAACACAGCAAGCAGAAGAAATTACACTCCCAGTGGTTTACAGAAGAGAGAATGTAAGAACAATTTATATTTCTATTTTTCAATACAAGTAGTAGTGATTGTTATATATGGAGTGATATGAAATTAAAGGGACACTGACCACAAATATTTTAATTTGTGATTCAGATAGACCATTAAAAATATTTTAAACATTTAATTCACTCCTATTATCAAATCTAATACATTCTCTTTTTTTATCTTTAATTTAAATGCAACAATGTCATTTTATATTTAGTAGCATTTTTTGTGATCAACCTTGGTTGTCCCTGCTGATTGGTGGATAAATTAATCCAACAATAAAACAGAAACCCCCCCCACTTCACAATATTTGAACAATTATATGCCTTTCAACATAAAAATAAAGAGACAAAGAGAGCTCTTAAAAATTGATAAGAGAAGTAAATTATCAAGTTGATTAACATTGCATGCTCTATTTGAATTAAATTTAATGTTTTTTTTGGTTCACTGTCACTTTAAATATGTTATAATGTTGATTTAGAATGATACTTACAGCTGTGCCTGGGAAGGACGATCTGACACCTCGAACAATCAAAGTTGGGATAGGGGGGAGGGATGGAATATTGGTGGCGAGGGCTTGGATGGGGCTGGCGAGGGCTTGGGTGCCGCTCTGGGGGAGCCCGTACAGCTGGGGATTCTTGGGAATGGTGAGTTGGGGACTGGGCAGGTTGGGGAACTGTACGGGCCAAAATACGGGGAGAGCGGCGAACGGGGACAATTCTGGGAGGGACAGGCCTGGAGGAATGGGAAGGACCGGGAAGGTCTTCTACAGGGGGAGGGGCTTCTACAGGGGGAGGGGCCTGGGCAGGGGTGAGAGAATGATGCCCAGAAGTGGAGTGTCCATCTGAAATACATAATAAAATATATATTAACATCTCATACATCATGATCTCAAAGAAAGGCATTTCAACATGATTAGGTTTTAGATATACTTAGAAGTGGTTTACAATTTATTAACAATGATGATATAAGGATATGGTATGCATATAGGCACTCAAATGAATAGCAAGGAGTGTCTGTCCAATAAGAAGATGATTATTGTGGTCTGTCATGGAATATGCAAGTGACATCATGATGTCATTAATTAAAAATCAGACATAAATGAAAACATAATACAAGCATATGTTCATGCTGCATGATATGGAAAGGGGGGCAGTAGTGGATTCTAAAAGAAAAGGAATAATCCTTTTTCAAGTGCCAAAGCTGTAGACTTTGAATTTCCTCATGAGAATGTTTACAAACAATAAGACATGTTGGATACATGTTAGATAGCTTTCACATACCATCAGACTACATGGACGCCTCTTCCTCCTCCGTCCCACATGTTACATCAATATCTGTAAAACATAACATGTTGTGTACACCTTAATATCAGATATTATAACATATGTTACTGTTGCTCCAAGACACACATCAATGTTGCATGAAAGATATACTGATCCAAAGTTATGATTTACATCATTTTGATGGAGCATACAAATGACATTAGATTTGTTATTCTCAATGAGTAAGAATTTAATGTTAGTGTTTGGATTTCATATAAATTCACAAAATAAGAGTACATGCAACATTTGAGAGTTCTCATGTGTGTATCACTTCATGATTGTTTACACAATTTAAAAGAAAAACAAACATATGTTATCCATCTTCTGAACAACAAAGGTGTAGACTAAGAAGCTCTGAGATATTAATCTTTCAATATTTAAATAAATTAGAGATATAATCATAGTACTAAATTATATGTTTGATTCAAATGTAATGCTTCATCAGAATGATGATCATAATATAGATTACAAATACACCTTCAATGACATATGAATGAGTCAATGGACTTACCAGAATGCTTGGAAACTATTTCCAAGTCGGTGCTGGATCCCCCCGGGCTCCCAACAAGAACTAGATCTATAAATGATATAGATATCTATTAGTGAAAACAGTTCGGACATCACTAAGTCACATCATTATCGATTTTTTCAAAAATTATACTTAGAACTGAGAACAATAGAGCACTAATCTGAAGAATAAATGCATGAGTGAATCCAGGTTATTCTGAATAAAAAGATGTCTTTAACATATGTTTAATTTCTGACTATATTAGACACACAAATCATCTCATATGATTATATTGCATATCTAAATATACCCATTGATCAATGTTTTTAAACGAATACACATAAATAACATTTAAAATAAAAACGGGTGATAAATCAAACCAACGCCATGTGTAATATCGATCCATTTGTGCAATTGATCACAATGCAAAACAGAAGTTATTCATCCAAATATGTAATTATGGTGCTGTTAGGGTATGCTTATATCTATAAAGTAAGTCCAAGACTGAATATGTCATTTACATATCAATATTGTTTCATCCAAACAATGTAATGAGGAATGAATCAATTGATTATTAAAGGGACACTGACATCAATTTGGTTAAAACATTGATTTTTTAATAAAATGAATGTTTTAGTTAATGTTTACTCCTATAATTTTTATGTTATTTTATTTTAATGCAGCTTTGACATTTTTTAGGTCATGAAATATTGCTCATGGAAGGTATACAACAATCATCAAGAACAACCCAGGTTGGTCACCAAAAAGGACCTGCATCTAAAATTACATTATTGCTTTTAAAATTAAGATAACAAGAGAATGTTGAAAATATGATTATAGGAGTAAATAAAAAATGTGATTGATATTGCATGCTCTATGTGAATGACAACAGAAATAATATGTGGTCAGTGTCCCTTTAAGTTTTAAGTATATTAATGTTTCAATTTTGCTGTTTTATGAATTTTCATAAACATATGTTGATGTAATGAATGGTATTGAGCATGCAATAACAAGAAAAACTGTAATTTAAGAATATCAACAATATTCTTTAATTAGCCTCTCTTAAAGGGACATGAAGCACAAAATGTGTTATTGGATTAATTGTTCAATTAAATCCTGCCTGTGATTTCAAAATATTAGTGAAAATCACGTGTACAAATCCGTCATTTTTTAATTTTGTTTTCATGTCCCTTAAATGATAACAACCCAAAAACGTATGTAATGTATATTGTTAAAATATTAACATATGCAAAAATGTGTGATTGTTGTCAAAATATATCAAAACAATGACAAGCAATACACAGGGGCAGAATATAAATTTGACAGGAAACTAATCTAACAGTAAAATGAACATATCAAAAATAGAAGCGATATATTCAAATTAACATAATTTATGATTTGTACTACAATCTAATCAAAACATGTTTTTTTGAATTTTAATTTGAAATAAACACAAAAGATAATTATAGTATCCATATAAATTTCGACAAATGTGAATGTATTATGTTATGTAATGTTGTGTACATGTTTCAAAGACAAATTGCTATTAAAATGAGACATACCATAGTCTTGAGAACCCTGGCCCGAGGGTCCAGCACCAACATCCATATCTGTAAAATATTCAATGAGGATTGGATATCATTAATAATAATCAGGATATGTATCGAAAAAAGATAAAAATACATTTACATTTACTAAATAAGAATATATTTTTATTCACATGAGTTAATTGTTTCATCAATTAATGTATCAATAAATCGATCCTGTATTCTTCTTTTTAAACATTTATGTTGTTGACTGTAGCTTTAATTCATTTCTTGAATTTTTGCATTATCATCAATTGATATCTATATTTCCTTGTTTATTCTTTTGATCTTGCTAGTATATTTTGTAGAATGTAGAAGATTATAAATAAGGATACTGTATTCTTCCCATATATACTAATTAACGTATACATTTGACAAACATGTGTAAAGCAATGACAGTTACAGCAAACCCATGTTCACATGTGTGCGCAATTCTATCTTTCGTGATCATTAAGCAATGATTCTATGCGGAATTGCGCATACGTGAATCAGAATTAATTTGGATATAGTAGTGTGATTAATATCATTTCATAACAAATTATGATATATTTTCAGTTGGGTGTATTAAGAGATGGAAATCGTATATTTGTTAATATTGAACAATAACAAATAATATTTTAACTGGCTTATGATTAGAGAGTCAATGTATGAAATGGCGGATGCTCGTGATTTCACGGATGCGCAATTCCATTTTCACTCTGTGACGCATATTCTGGATAATGCAAGAAACATCATTCCTATTTCATGTGTGACGAATCTAAAATCAGATATCTAAACATCATATGTAGCGTATGTTGTGAGATCTATATAGGTTAAATATATGACTATCTACACATTTATTAAAATTAATTTAAAATATTAATATATTATATAAAGTTGGATATTTACCTTGTTCAGCCTCCATTTCTACTCCTCCAAGGCCACTGGACGGAGAAGCAGCTGCACTGGACCCCGGGTCCTGAGGTTTGGATCCAGCAGCTGTGGGGGAAGAAGAAGAGGCCGAGGATGGAGAGGATCTAAATCTTTTGGGGATCCGGAGATTGAGGAGCTTGCATAAAGTCACCTCATAAGGGAGTAGGTAGAGTTTCCGTGGGGGTTTAATTTTGCGGCCATCCCTTCGACGGGCTTGTACCCACTCCCTTATGAGGTCGACTTTCTTGTGCAGACGAAACCTCATATCTCCGAACCTCCGCATGATCTGATCCTGGCTCCTCTGGACGCCCAACACCAATTGAACCTTATTGGTGATGGACTCCCAGAGGGCCTTCTTAACATGTGCATCTGTCGACTTCTTCTTGTTCCCAAACAGCTGCGGATAAAACATCTGGACGGCGTGGACCAGTGCAGCGCTCTCCTGCTTGGCAAACCTGGGAGGTGTCATGCCTGCTGGGTTGTATAATAAATACTGGTATATTATAATATATATTGCCTGCAGGCATTAGAGAACTGACAAAGATGGCAACGTGTAATGGACTTTTATATGGTGAAGTAAACATGAGATGCACCATGTGACATGTTATCTGTACATCTGATTGGATAAAAGTTTTAAATATTGTTATCATGTTTGTGAGGCCATCCTGACTCAAGTTGTGTTTGTGTGATGAACTCTGATTGGCCGTTCCTTAATGTTTCATATCTTAGTAACTTCCATACCCATACCTCCTGGTTGTGCTGTTACTTCATTTTTCATGTAGACTTATTTGTAACTCATGGGCCTGTCATGCGGATATGTGTGACGCCGATTTAATATACGTGATCCGTTAAATATTAATGTTTAAATTCTCGTTAAAATCTAATACTGTCACATTATTAAATGTTGTAGACATTTCTCGATTTAATATTGTTCTGTTTCTTTAATACATATACGTTGGATTAATACACATTTAACATTGTATGTATTTATTGTTCATTAAATCAATTTCGTGACTTATTGTGAAGTATTGACATTGCTTTATTAAATGTATTTATAATGCACATTGATTGTGTACTATTGCGTGACATTCGTCTAGAATGTTTAAAGATGTGAATCTCGTGTTGCAAGATACGTTTCCCACGCAACATTTCAGAATGCGCAATTTCTGGTTATAATGTCCGTAACTTGGATAATCTGTTTATAAATGTTAAACTACACGTTTGTTTGTTATTAGTAAATAAACCTCAAGCTTGTATTTGTCTGAACTGCTCATATATGTTATTGTGCAATGGCGTCGTTATTTTTAAAGAGACATTACAACAAAACAATTGTATCAAATGATCTCAAGAGATAAAAAATGTTTAGACTTTAAAATGTAACTCAATTTATCTTTTGATTTCGATATCCTTAACAGAAGAAATTTCAATGCACATGGTTGAGCCAATCACATAAGGCATCTCTGTGCATCCACCAATCTTCATCTATTGAGCCTATCTCAATATGCTTTTCCAGCAAAGTGTGTCAAGATAATGAGATAAGAGAAGTAAAAGACACTCTTTAAATCTCTTAAAGGGACACTGTACCCAAAAATTTCCGTTCGTGATTCAGATTGAGATGAAATTTTTATCAACTTTCTAATTTAATCCTATTAGCAAATTTTCTTCATTCTCTTTGTATCTTTATTTGAAATGCAAGAATGTAAGTTTAGATGCCGGCCCATTTTTGTTGAACAACCTGGGTTGTCCTTGCTGATTGGTGGATAAATTAATCCACCAATAAAAAAGTGCTGTCCAGAGTACTGAAACCAAAACCTAAAAAATTAGATGCCTTCTTTTTCAAATAATGATAGGAAGAGAACAAAGAAAAATTGATAATAGGAGTAAATTAGAAAGTTGCTTAAAATTGCATGCTCTTTCAGAATTACAAAAGAAATAAATTTTGGTCAGTCTCCCTTTAAGGATATTTTGAGTTCATGTCCCTTTAAGGAGACATTTCCCAATAATGCTTGAAAGATCATAAACCTATGCACCTTCCTTTCTCAAACTTAGTATAACATGTGACTAAAGCATATTTAGATTACCTTCTGGATTATTTTCCCCACTGTGAATGAAATATATATTCTAATGGCTGTATTTCGCCGTCTTCAGCTTAAAGGGACATTAAGCTATATGTTCTTTACGTATTTCAATGGATAATAGTGTAACAGGCTTTCATTAACTCTGTGATATACCTGTGCTTGTAAATGTAATTTTTAGTTAACAATGCATAATTTTGCAAATAAACTTTGTTTATAGCATGCTTGTCTCAATAAAAGCTGCTATGTAATGTTAGATTGCAAATTAATATTGCTATTCACTTGATAAATATGCCAACAGTAAGAAATACATTCTTTCAGCAAGACACTTATAACTAACTATAAATGATAGATTTCTATTAAATCTATCATGTACAGCTTCTATACATAAAGACTGTACCTTGTTATAAGAGCCTGTTCACATAAATTGTGAAAAATATAATCTTTAATATGCTTATTTTGCAATATATGTATGATTATATTCAAATATATGTTTAAATGATGTACAATATGTACAATGTATAACTGAATACTTTTATATGTTTAAACAAAAGTCTTTTACAATATAAAAGGTTTTTATTATCTGTCTGTTAACATACTAACCAACTAACTAGTCTTAACATAAGATGTTATATGATTTAAAATGGAGGTTTATTCAACCTTGAATTTATAGCTCTAAAATGGATGCTCCTTGCAATTTAAAGTGTGTATGTCTAAACTCTTGTATAAAAGATTATCAAGGCCACATAGTTGAAGATAGAAAAAGCTAGACAAGTTTTGTTAATGTTAAAATGATGCTAAAAATACATATAAAAAGAAAACAATAAATTATGACGTCATCCAAATAAAAAACTATAAAAACACCTTGTTGTAAACATGAGGCAGGTGACTCTGACAGGATATTATAGAGCATCTCTAAGGATAAGATTTGGTTGCAAAGAAGTCATTTCGAGTGGTATGTAACAATTGTTATTGAAAGCAAGTTTAAACTAAAAGTCTTTTAACTCTGTGTGTATATTGGATTTAAATTAATTTAATTTTATATTACTTCTGTAAGCTGATTTTTCTGTATAATAAAAATTTATTTTTAAACAATGTTATCTTCTCAAGTACCATTTCTTTATTGTACTCAAAACTTTATTTGTAAGAAATGAGACCTGTTTCTCTGATATAATATTTAAAGTTCAGTGCTTGGAATTTATATTTCAATATTACTGTGCTTTAAGACCTTATAAGTGAATTAGGTGTGAACCACTACAATAGAATATTAAAACAACTTCATATTTAGTTTTATTCTCTCATTAGCTTTTAAATATATATATTCTTGGATTAAAAACATAGCTACATAGGCTATTTTGATGCTGATTGTTGGTTGCACATAGATGCCTTATGTCATTGTCTAAGACAGTGTTTTTCAACCAGTGTGCCGTGGCACACTAGTGTGCCGTGAGAGATCCTCAGGTGTGCCGCGGCAGACTGACAACAGTGCGGGGGTGTCCCTCTTTCAAATTTTGAAATATTGGGAGGTATGTGACAGGCTCATCAGGCATCATTTACAACCATGACATTGACATTCATTCACAGACAATCATTATGATTGTTTGTGAATGAATGTCAATATGTCATGTATAGTTTGTAGGAGGCATGGCATGACAGCACAGTACAGTGTGTGTATATATATATATATATATATATATATACATACTGTATATATATCCTGTATTAGGCTACAATCTGTGATTTTGTAAAATTTTGGGATGGTGGTGTGCCACAGGATTTTTTAATGTAAAAAAGTGTGCCACGGCAAAAAAAGGTTGCAAATCACTGGTCTAAGACATGTGCATTGATATATCTTTTTCTAAGTATATTTAAAGACTGAATGTAATTAAATAGTACATTCAAAATATTTAATAAATTATTTTGTATTGTTTAAAATTCAATACACAATATATTTTGGAATGTCCCTTTAAGGACCAAACCATTAGGAATAAGTTGATTTAACATTGTATAAATAAACTAAAGGGGAATGAAAATACATATAGATATGTGATATCTAACCAAGAGGTAAGATAAATAATTATGTGAAATTATATTACAAACTAGCTATAGTTAAATGACCCTTCAAATGACTCCACTAGAACAGAAAATCAATCAGTATGGCATCCAATAACTAGCTTGTGCGAAATATGAAGTTAACTGACTTACCATTTTCATAATTTTTAAAGCTAGATTTATGAAAATAATGTTTTTTTATACCTAAGGAAGATACAAGATCTTATACAACAAATTTAAAATTCAACCACACTGTCACTTTAATGTAAGTGAACCACTTTCCCTTCTTAAAAGTGAAAATAACAAAGTTGTTATGTCGAATTCTGACTACATATCTGAAAATATTTTAAAATTTTAACATCTATAAATTACACAATAAAAGCATCGATGGATTTCACTCCCAAATTAATTTATTATATTACAAACTAGCTATAGTTAAATGACCCTTCAAATGACTCCACTAGAACAGAAAATCAATCAGTATGGCATCCAATAACTAGCTTGTGCGAAATATGAAGTTAACTGACTTACCATTTTCATGATTTTTAAAGCTAGATTTATGAAAATAATGTTTTTTTATACCTAAGGAAGATACAAGATCTTATAAAACAAATTTAAAATTCAACCACACTGTCACTTTAATGTAAGTGAACCACTTTCCCTTCTTAAAAGTGAAAATAACAAAGTTGTTATGTCGAATTCTGACTACATATCTGAAAATATTTTAAAATTTTAACATCTATAAATTACACAATAAAAGCATCGATGGATTTCACTGCCAAATTAATTTATAAAAGCTACTTGACTTTAACATTCTCTGAATAAGTGGATTTTCGAAAATTAATTCAATACATGATGCCTAATTTGATATTATGCATGTGCGTGTCAAATAGACAACTACCAGTCATGGGAGTCAAATTATTTTTTTATTGACAGATAATATGGATATTTATTATAATCTGTTAAAAAGATGGTCTTTAATAAAAATAAAAGGTTTATTATTCAAATTTTTTATAGAATTGATTTTTTGATTTTTTTTTATCACAAAAATAAATAGAACAAGTGTAATTCATCATAGATGAAAATCTGAAAAAAAGATAAAAAAAAACATTAGTTATTTAATACACACATGTTGTAAAATATTAATTAAATAAAATAAATTTAAAATCATCTTGTGTCTATGCTCTAACTTTGTTAAAAATAATAAATTTTATAAAGATATTTTGGAATCTAAAAAACAAACATAAAATCTATACCTATCCATCATTTAAAATACCATTATATTGTGTAATCAACATTACATTTCATTATCAGCATTTCCAATTATACCAAATAATGCATATAACATTTAAAAAATTAAAAATACATATATGTATGCTGAACATAAATGTAATATTTTATGTCCATTCAAATACCTCTATATCAACTATAATATGTATTCCTTTGTCTGATTGTTCATAATTGGATTCTTCTGTATCACAAAGTAGGGGTAATGTATGCAAGCTACAAATATTCTAATATAGGACATGTATCTTTTCAAAATATTTTACATTCTTCTTCCTGTGATTCTTAACTAGCATGCATTGGGCAAACCAACCTGGATTATGCATGGTCTTTGAAAGTCAATTCTATAGAAAACAGTTTATCTTCAATAGGTGTCTTATTCATCATTTCCAAAATAGAGGACTGAAATGCCATCTAAATATAAAAAAATAATCTAAGTGTCTCCAATAGGATGCCTCCACAGCCTTAATCCATCAAATAGTTGCCACTTACCATGTGAACATGTCTTTGTATGTTTTTCAAGGTCAGCACATTTGAAAGACAATGCCAGACATGATCCCATTGGTATTCTTCACTTTCAATCTTGGATTCTTCACTTTCAGTCTGGGAATTCTTCACTTTCAGTCCCTAATGGCAGAAAAAGTGTGATTAAAAATATTATTACAAGTGTGTGAATCAGTTCTGTACCCCTCTCCTACCCCCATTTCTGAAAAACTTTCTGTCACTAGCTTACTAAGCGTGTGTAGCATCTTGTGTTATGTTCTATCAATCAAGTGTGAAGATGAGTCATATTGAGCAGAACGAACCTCTAATGTGTGACTTTGAATCTGAGTTTGAACCATAGTCATGCTAGAGGATAGTCATGCTAGAGGATCCCTTTCTGAGTATTTAAATTTTAAGTAATGTGTAAACTAAATACTAGTTTTTAAAATGTATGCCATATGATGTATTTTTGTGTAAAATTCCTGCCAGCCACAGTCCATACATTTTTACTTACCAACTGATGTTGTCTTTAAAAACCAGGTGGCAAAGACTCGCTACAGGACCCAATGACCAGAGCATCACCTATATTAATAAATGTAAAAATTGTTATCATTTGATGAACAATCCTAACATGTTTGCACAATTCTCTACTTGTCATTTCCCTAGAGTTCACATCTATTGACAATACTCCAATCTAACTTCTATTATTTACCGTCTGAAGTGGCGGTTGATGATGTCTGCTCTGACATTGAGCCCCTCGTCCTGGAATGGCCCCTCTAGAACAGGCTCGTCCTCCTCATCTTGGAGGAGGCGTCGGGGCGCCTGGACGGCCTGCAGCATCCCAGCCCGCTGTGCAATATTATGCAGGATGCTACAGGCTATAACGATCTTAGCCACCTTCTGAGGGCTGTACTGGAGGGCTCCTCCCGACCTGTCAAGGCATCGGAATCTCATTTTGAGGAGCCCAAATATCCTCTCGACCACAGCCCTAGTTCTCTTGTGCGCCCTATTGTACCGCTCCTGAGCCTCATCAGTAGGGTTACGTAACGGCGTAATGAGCCAAGGCCGGCTCATGTAACCAGTATAACCTATAAATTATGAACAGAACAAAATTAAAATGTAATCCACAAAAATGAAATTATATTAAACAAATTTATTTGTGTACACGATAATCCAATAACAAATGTTTAAATTTAAAAATAATAATCTAGTTCAATCTTATTCTCTATCTGCCCATTTCAGCTAAGACATGTTACATATGCGTATTTCGCATAAACCAGACCGTTGATAAAATACAAAGTAAATGGTTAAATTTCATTTTCAATCTGCCCATTTAAGCTAAAACATGCTACATATCTGCTTTGAGCTAAAACTAGACATTTGCGGAAAGAGACAATGACATGGTTAAATTGCATTCTCTATCTGAGCATTTCAGCTAAGACATGCTACATATGCGTATTTCGCATAAACCAGACCTTTGCTAAAATACAAACTAAATGGTTAAATTGCATTTTCAAGCTGCCCATTTAAGCTAAAACATGTTACATATCTGCTTTGAGCTAAAACTAGACATTTTGCATAAAGAGACAATGACATGGTTAAATTGCATTTGCTATCTTCCCATTTCAGCTAAGACATGCTACATATGCGTATTTCGCATAAACCAGACCTTTGCTAAAATACAAACTAAATGGTTAAATTGCATTATCAAGCTGCCCATTTAAGCTAAAACATGCTACATATCTGCTTTGAGCTAAAACTAGACATTTGCGTAAAGAGACAATGACATGGTTAAATTGCATTCTCTATCTGCCCATTTAAGGTAAGACATGCTACATATCTGTTTTGAGCTAAAACTAGACATTTGAGGAAAGATAAAGAAATGGTTAAATTGCATCCTATAGCTACACATTACACTAACAGTTTAAGACTACAGTCGCAATTGTCTAACTAATTAACCATGTTGTGCACAAATACTCACCAACGAGATATCCAGGGGGAAATTGTCTTTCCTAAAACGGCATCATGACAAGCCCCGCCGAAATTCGCACACACCTGCATAATCCTCATACGTGCATCACAAACATACTGCACGTTGAGGCTATGGAAATGTTTGCGATTTCGGAAGGGAAGTCATCACCTGAGCACGCAGCGCAATGTGGGTACAATCAATAGCTCCCAAGACATTGGGCAATTCAGCAATAGCAAAGAATTCCCTCTTCAGGCTCCTCCAATCACCATCATTCTGAGGGAATCCTATGTAACGCTTACTGATACGTACCATGGCGTCCAGAAAGTGGTCAAACACCACCGAGAA